>NC_133622.1:28389099-28431599 GCF_048593235.1 Sminthopsis crassicaudata
ATTTAATGGAGCTGGGGAGATAAGCGAGGAAGTAGGGGGGTACGCGGACACCATCTGCCCGGAGACGGCGGGGGGCCGGGTTTTATCCTGTGAATGGATGAGAGGATAAACTATTCATGCTGGGTCTCTATCTAGTGGGATAAGCCCTAAGGTTCCAGACTCACTGGATTTCGGGCCAAACAGTGATCCCGTAGTCCAGGGGCCCTCGGGCCAGAGGCGGGTGGGGCTGAGGACGTTTATGCCGGCGCCGGGTAACGGCAAATGTTCTGAGGGCGGAGACCGAGGGTGAGCGTTTGTTTTTACTCTAGTCTCAGTCTGAGGGACAGTGAACCGGCCCCTATTAAAAAGTTTGAGGACCGCTGCTAGTCCAAAGTCTCATTTTCCAAGAGAGGAAACTGAGGCTCATAGAACCTTGTGGTTAGTTCTTGTCAAGGGAGTGGGTTTTTTCCTTGATTATATATTTTGAGTTTTAGTGCGAATTCAACATTCTTGGTTTTTTAATTCATTCATTCATTCATTTAATAGTTTTTATTTACCAGATAGCTGCATGGGTAATTTTACAACATGGACAATTTCAGCCTTCCGTTCTGAAGAGTGACCTCAGGAATCCAGGAGGAGGAATCCGAACCGGGTTTTT
Source organism: Sminthopsis crassicaudata (assembly GCF_048593235.1). Lineage (NCBI taxonomy): Eukaryota > Metazoa > Chordata > Mammalia > Dasyuromorphia > Dasyuridae > Sminthopsis > Sminthopsis crassicaudata. The sequence continues at coordinate 28,389,737 of NC_133622.1, forward strand.
CATCTGGCCCTGCAGCCACATCTCAGAATCAAGAGGTGATATTCAGGAGTGATCTTTGATCCCCCCTCCGGGCCAGAGGGAGGACTCACCCAGCATATTTATTGCTCTACAGAGAAGTCAGAGTGACGGGGCCAAACTTGGGCTGCGGGTGGAGGTGTGGATTCCCGCCTGAGTGATCCTGGCGCTCCCGCTGGGCCTCCAGCCGAATTTCCCCAGTCGTACGGGCTGAGCCGCCAGTTCAGGCCCCACCAGCTCTGTCTCTCCTCCGCCCTGCACCCCCTCAGTAGGGATTCTCCGCACCCACTGGGTAGTTTGTACAAAGGAACATTTCTTTCAAAGATTTGGAACAAGGAGCGATATTTCCCCTGACCCTCGCGGATAGAATCTCCCCTCTTTGAGCTTGGTCTCTGGGAGGAAAACTCCCAATGTGATTGAGTTCTTTAGTCCTGGTCCCACAGGATCAGTCATGAGCAGACTTGGGATGCTGGGTGAGTCCTCCCATTGGCCCGGAGGGGGGATCAAAGATCACTCCTGAAAATCACTTCTTGATTCTGAGATGTGGCTGCGGGGCCAGATGAAAAACCCGGTTCGGATTCCTCCTCCTGGATTCCTGATGTCACTCTTTAGAAGGGAAGGCTGAAATTGTCCATGTTGTAAATTACCCATGCAGCTATCTGGTAAATAAAAACTATTATAATTAATTTTTAAAAATGGAAGGCTGAGGCTGAGGCCCGCTTCTTGGGAGTGCACGGCTTTGGAGGGGAGAAGTCCTGAAGACCCTTCCCCTTAGCGGATTTCTCACTGGGCACCTCGAGAAAATCACCGGGCTCCCCAGGGGTGAAAGAGCTGAGAGTGAGAGCCTTCAACATGGACCCAGGCTGGGAAAGGGCTCCTTCCCACGCAGTAGTGAGAGCGTTCCCGCGCGCTTCCCAGGCCCGTCCCAGGAGCACCGCGCTTCATCCCCGGTCCGGGACTCCCGGAGGGGTGCTATCGGCTGAAGGAGCAGGGTCTGCGCACGCTCGGGACCCCCACCCTGAGCGTGTTTATCCAGATAATGTAAATGAGTGCGCTTTTCGCTCCCGGACCCGCGCTCCCCCGGAACGGGCCGCGCGGTGCGGTATTCCTGCCTTTAGCGCAGCGCCGGCACGCGCGGCTCGCCGAGGCTCGGGAAGAGCCGAGTCCTGGCCCGTGACAGCCGGGACCGAAGGTGAAACGCGCCGCGGGCGGGTGACCGCGGGGACGCGACTCCTGTGGACATGCGTTTTGCTCGACTACGCATATTTGTAGCTTTTCTTTTCTTTCTTTCTTTTTTCCCTTTTTTTTAATAGCAAAGAGGTAAGAGAGAGAAAAGCAATTTTTGTTCAGTGAAAATGCAAGTAAAAGCGGAGCGTCCCGGACCGGATGGAGGCGGGGCCTGAGACCTTTTTTTTCTCCCGTAGGCTCCGCCCCCGGCGCTGATCCAGTAGCGTCCAGAGGGCGGAGCTAGGCGCGAGCTCGCGGCCAATCAGAGCCACCTCACGCTCTTCCTAAACAGCGCCGAGCGGAGGCCGGAGAGTCCAGTGAGGTGTTCCGGTACTCGCTGCTTCCGAGCTCGGCGGCGGCACCGCTGAGAGGGACGTACCGGAGCGGAATGGCGACCAGGACGGCGGTGGCGGCCGCGGCCGCGGCGGCCGTGTCGGTGGCGGCCGGGGACGGCCCGGGAGGGGACTCGCGGCTCGACCAGGCGGCCGCCCAGTGGCTTCGGTGGGACAAGGTGAGGTCCAGGCGGCTGTGGACGGCCGCGGCATCTCCATCCCCCTCTCCATCCCTCTCTTCCTCTCTCCCTCCCCTGCTTCTCTCTTCCTCCCCTTCTCCCGGCCCTTCCCCTCCCCCTTCCCGCATCCTTACCTCCGCCTTCCCCCCCATCTTTTTTCCCCTCCCCCGCGGCCTCTTGGAAAGAGCCGCCCCTGTGCCGCTTCTCCCCGTGCCCCCGCAGCCCCCTGGAGTTGGAGGTGGCCCCCGGGAGGGGGTGGGGCTCCCTAGTTTCCCCGCCGGGCCCCGCGGGTTCGAAGTTCCGTTGCAGATGAGGTTTCGTTCCACCACAAACGGGCATTTCCCGGGGCGCCGGCCTTGCCGCTGACTGGCAGCCGGCCTTGGTGAGCCCCTCCCCCTCGAGCGACCGTGATTTCCGCAGCTGCTCCCTCCCGAGTGGTCGTGGAGACACCCGGGAGGGGGACCACTAGCATCCCGGGGTGAGGGGGGAGGGGCGCAGGAGGGGAACCTGTCCCGGGACTGCAGGTGGATAAAGTGCCCACTGTGTGCAGAGCTTCCTCTCTGCCGGAGGGCAGGTAGAGAGCGGGGAGAAAACCCGGAGCAAAACAGAATGCTGAACACTGACTGAGAAATAAACCTGCCCCAACGGGGGGCGCAGGAGGGGAACCTGTCCCGGGACTGCCGGTGGATAAAGTGCCCACTGTGTGCAGAGCTTCCTCTCTGCCGGAGGGCAGGTAGAGAGCGGGGAGAAAACTCGGAGCAAAACGGAATGCTGAACCCTGACTGAGAAATAAACTTAAGGGGGGGGGTGCAGGAGGTCGGAGGCAGGGCACTGGGCGGCCTCCAGGCACCAGGGTCCAGCCCGAGTTGTGGCCTGCCGAGGTGTCTGGTAAATGTCCCTGCCCCGCAGCCCAGAGCAGAGCCGGACTCCCGCCTTTTCTCCTGAGCACTGGCTTCGGAGATGATGGGTCTCCTCGAAAAGTCACCTCCGCGAGCTCTCACCCCTGAGTCTTTGGGAATGCCGATTGGTCGCTGTTCGGATTTCCCAAGTCTTTCCAAGCCGATGGTGTTTCCAATAAGACTGTTTTATTACCATATTAAATATTCACAAGGCATCTGTGGTTACTCTGCTTCTCAGAAGCTTAAGTTATTTGACCTTTAAGGTCACGGGAAACCTCAAAGAGGAAAGGGAAATTTATGGATTTGGGGTCAAAGTCAGTTTTTGATCATTGGAAAGTTTAGGTCTCTTGTTCTCCTGACCACTTGACTGTTGTGGCCCACATGATTATGTTTTCTAGAATCCTAAAACTTTAGAAATGGTCAAACAAATGATCGCGGACAATAATCGAGAAGAACTACAGAAATGTTTCGGCTCCCGCATGGAGTTTGGAACCGCTGGCCTGAGAGCTGCGATGGGAGCTGGGATTTCCCAGATGAACGATTTAACCATCATTCAGACTTCTCAGGTACTGATCTGTTTTGTATTTCTTTATTTCTGCTAACAGTAGCCTCAATTTGGCTTTAATTATGAATGCATTTTCTGACTTCTTTGTAGAGAATCATCTTGGCAACTTATGGTCCAGATAGTTTGCTGAAGCTCATTTGTGCCCCTAGTGTCACCGAGAACCAGTGGCCCAATTTTCAGATCTCATTCTGCCTTTAAGAAAGGGGTTCTCAATCTTGGTCGGGTATAGGACCCTCTGACAGTCTAGTGAAGCCTGTGGAGCTCTTCTTAGAAGAAAGTTTTTCAAAATATGACATAAAAATATAGCATAACAAAGGAAACCAATTATATTAAACTAGTTATTAAAACATTTTTTAAAGTTCGTAAGCCTCTGCTTTAGACTAACAATTTTATGGTTCTTTACAATAGTCAAAGTTTTCAAGAAGCTTTTTCAGAAAGTTGCTGAAGTAACCAAGACGCTAATTTACTTATGTTCACTATGAAATGCAAGTAAAAATACTGTTAGAAATGTGACCATTTGTTCATTCTTTCAGTCCTTTTTAATTGATTCCCCATGCCAAAGGCCAGGTTCTGATTCTGAGGCCATGGTAGAGTGGACACAGGGCTGGCAATGGAGTTAGCCAGCAGAACCTGCAACGTGGTGAAAGCAAATCCCTTAACTCCTCAAGCACGCCTTTGAGCTTAAATATAACTTAAAGGTGCACTGTGGAGCTGCATTAGTACAAAGGGATCCACCACAAGTTTTCTAGCCTACTAAAAATCACTGAACAGAAAAACAAAACAAAATCAGACAGTTCACTAAGGAAGGGTAGTCCCCAGGGCTTCTTGACTGAAACTGATCGTCTCCTTCCTGTCCCTGCCCCACCATCTCCTAACTCCTAAAGTCAAGTGACATTGAAGGCCCTTCAAAGGACCATTTTGCCCATTGTCCTTCCTGGGGGAAATGGGCTTGCAGCTATAGACTCCATAAAGTCTTCCTGTCTAGACTTTGTTCCCAGGGCGGTGGCTCAGAACTGCCAAGAAGTGTTGGGGACCGAGCTGAGGGTTTTCTGCTGCTCTTTGCCACAATTCAGAATCTTATCAGTTGCTGTTCCGGTAACGGGCATCTGAGTTTTCTTCAGAGAAACCAATAAAACAGGAGCACATAATGTTCCCCTACTTCCCTGATTGTTTCTTAAGTATCAGGAAAAGAGAAACGAAAGCCTGCCTAGACATGGCAGCAAGGCAAAGTGCCAGTACCGAGTCAGCGTGTCAATTAAAAGCCTGCCTTTATAACTTTCTAAAATGTGAGTGCTCTTTTCTAGGTTTCTCTGGTGGTTCTTAGTTGCCCTTTAAAGAGAACAGCTCTCCATGTGCCAGTACTAAAAGTATATAAACCTTTGAAATTAATGTGAAATTTAATTAAAATAAAATATAATTTGATAACATTTATTACTTAGTTTTCAGGATTTTTCATTTATCACATTTAATAACTTATTCAATCCAGAGGTCATTTTTTCCATGATCTTGTATATTTCAGTAAAGAGTTTTCTTTATAGAAAAATGACACTAATTGTCACGTGTTCTGAAATTATTACCAATGATTTCTTTTTTTGAAGCACTCTGATATCCAAGAGGAACTTGAGAAGCATTTTAATTATTTCCATATTCCATATTTTAATGTTATAATTATTTAATATTTATTTTAAAGCTAAGAATAAAGTATATTTATAAGTTTAATTTTAAAGCTAAGAATTAAGTATAATTTTAATATGGATTAACTTTTTAGGGATTGTGTAGATATTTGGAAAAAAACTTCAGTGATATAAAGAAAAGAGGTGTGGTGATTAGCTTTGATGCTCGAGCTCACTCATCCAGTGGAGGTAGCAGTAAAAGGTATTTTGAATAATTTTCAGATTATTTAATGTTTCAATGTGTTTTATGTTCTTACTATTAATTCAGTACTTCAGCTATTTTGCTACATTTTCCTTTTAGCTTCAGAAATTGTTGGCAATTTCTCCTTGGAAATTTTATAAATTAATACTTTTCATTTTGGATTAAAGAAATAGATTTTAACAAAATTAAGTAGAGCTCACTACAATTCCTAATTAACCAGGGCTGGTACTCTATCCACTGCACCACCTAGTTGCCCCCCAGATATTTTTACATTTTTGCAATATATCATAAAAATAATAGTTTATAGATATTAGTTATTGAAACCTGGCTTTAAAGTAGACCTAGTTTACATTTATTTTTCATTTTGTTTCTATGACTGCCTATACCTCCATCCTCCAGACAGCTTTTCTCATTTTAACATTATATAATACTGTTTTAATGAAACATTTTAATTCTGATTAATATAATGTAAAGAGCGAGCCATAATCGAATTCTTTTGAAGTAGATTATTTATTCACTTGAAGCCAAAACGATCCTGTAAATTTTGAAGAATTTATTCAAAATCGGCAATGTGCTCCAGCACATTGGAAAAACAAACGTATTCAAATAAGGTTTTTAAGGAATTTATCATATAATTGAAAACACCAACTACAAACCCTCAACACACATGCGTACTTTTCTTCCATGTTAAACTTTTTAAAATATTGACATCCAGACCCTCTACTTTCTTACTACCCTATACTTGCTTCAAATCTTTATAATTTGTTTTCAACTCTCATGAAAGAAAGTTTATATACACATAGACATATATACACACATACATGTGTGTACATGTCTCTTTGATACCTTCTTCATAAACAAATCCTCATTTTCCTATATGATTCTGCGTTCTAGGTTTGCACAGCTAGCTGCTACAGCTTTTATCAGTCAAGGAATTCCTGTGTATCTCTTTTCTAATATAACACCAACTCCCTTTGTGGTAAGTAACCATTTCTCCCTTTCCAAATTTCTGTCACAAAATAGAAGCAAGGATTAAATAGAACTTAGTGGAAAAAACAAAAAAACATTTCTTGCATTTTATTGGCGAGGCTATAGAAAGTCAGCAGCTATGTGTTAAATATTTTCCCCCTATCAACTGTAATTTTTCCCACATACTGCTTGAACCATTAGAAGTAAATTGCCTAATGTGTATACTTCTTAGTGTTCTCTGTGGCAATTAAAAGGAACAATACCATGTTCTTTGTGCTTGCATTCTTAAGAGTGGCAATTTCCTTTTTAATTGTTTGGGGAAATCATTCTATATATACTTGGAGAATTCTACAATGAGTAGTAGTATTATCTACTATCCACATCTTACTTTCTGGAATTTTCCAACTATGTAATTATTAATGATTCACTATTCAGTTACTAGGTACCCTATTATTTATGACTAACAGGCATTCAAACATCTTATTACTTAACCTGGTTATTTCTTTTTGCTAATTGGGGAGATATCTCATTTTAAGAGACCAATAAAAAATGTTTGGTAACATGTAGTAGGACATTCATTAAATACTTTAAAAGAATATATGTTAAGAAAAGCTACAGTAAAGATTGTTATTGCTCACTAGTTTGTGAACTTTAAGAGTGTGGTTTTTTTAAGTTAATAAAATTTTTTAACTCTTAAGCAGTGGCGTGATTTATATATTTGTATCCAACAAAAATGTGAGCTCATCAAAAAAAAAAAAAAGAGTTAGCTGATTTGTTTTTACATAACTTCTCATTCTATTGATAAGAATTATGTAGGCCACTAGAGGACAGATCATTTAGCTTAAATATTTTACTTGATTAAAGACATTTTGATGTTGGAAAAAATATTTTTTTTACCTTTGGTTGATAATTTCTGGATGTTAGTGGATATTCTGCATTGTAGAATAAAAATGAAATATAGTTTATTTCTTTACTCTGTAGAAAGTCAGTTGAATTTAACAAACATTTATTAAATATGTACTTTGTTAATAGGATTGTGCTAAGTGTTGGAGAAACTGCTATGATTGAATAATAACCCATATTTAGATACCACTTTCTTGGGTTTCCAGCTGTAAGCAAATAGGGAGAGGTAGAAAGCTTCATAGAGTTGGGACAGCTTCTAACAAAGTCCTGCATCTACTGCCTTATTGTGATATGAAAGTGAACCTGGGTTTTTAAAAGCTGCATCAGGACTGATCAAGGATTTGTAGATTTTGTGGAGCTAGAAAGATTTCAGGAATTGACAAGGCTATATTTGTTGTCTTAACAAATGGCCTGGCTATATTTAGAGAGACTCTTCTTTGAGAATAAAAGATCTGGAAAAGAATTCTTGCTTGGGTCACACTCCTTGACCTGGTGTGCTAGTGCTCATTCCAAGGTTACTTAAGTATCCGTGTTGCTTGCTTGTGGTGCCTAGAAGTGAAATGACATGTTGTTGTTTGTAACTGTTGTGATTATTTTAAAGGATTACCAATGAGTGCAAATAACCTATAAAATATATCCATTTGAAAGTACATACCATAATATGAACAAAAATGTTTATTCATTATATTCTAATATTCTTACAGCCCTATACCGTCTCAAATCTGAATCTGTGTGCAGGAATCATGATCACAGCCTCCCATAACCCAAAGCAGGATAATGGTTACAAGGTATTTTTGTCTTCTATCCCTTATATTTCAGATAGAACTTAAGCACTAGGTTTGTGTTTATCCATGAAAATCTTTTGCCAATTTTTGGGTTTGTTGAATTCTTTAGGTCTATTGGGATAATGGAGCTCAGATCATTCCTCCTCATGACAAAGGAATCTCTCAAGCTATTGAAGAAAATCAGGAGCCATGGACTAAAGCGTGGGATGACAGCATCATTAGTAACAACCCACTTCTTCATGACCCATACCCTACAATCAATAAAGATTACTTTGAAGACTTAAAGAAATACTGCTTTCATAGGTAAAGAAATCCTGTGTGCATTGGCTCTTGTAGTTTAATGTATTCAGCTATTTATTTAACAAACAGTGACTTTTTGAAATGCACTGTTAGACACAGAAGAAATAAACAAAAATAATGTTAATGTTGACATAGTAGCTACAGCAACATTTTTGATTGACATCAAACACCTAAAATTGGCCGGGAGAGGATTTTAGTAATTTATTTACATGTTAAACACACAAAGACTTTGAATAAGAAACTAACTAGTGGTCAGCAGCTCACAGGAAGCAGCAAGAATCTGACTTAGGAGACATGGAATAGACTACAGGTCTTAAGTAATTATCAAATGTTTATGATAATTTATTAAGGGTCTCTTGCAGCTTAGGCATTGTGCTGAGACAGACTTGAAGGCAAAGATTTTGTCTTGCTCCAGCACCTAGTGTAGATCCTTGCATGTAAGTACTTGGCAAATGTTTGCCTGATTAAGCATAATTGAGATTTTCATTATTATTCTATAACATATAAGTAACATCTTGTCATTCTGCTACTTCTGTCCCCATCCATTTTTGGTATTAAAAGTTGGGTAATTCTGACTTTGACTCCTCCTTTGAAATCTTGCATCCCTATATTGAGTCAGGTTACACAGATTACTTCCTAAAGTGTCATTGAAACAACACATAGAGAAAAAGCTCTCTGGAGCCCTAGATTCTACTCCCAGACAAGCCGTTAATTGGTTTATGTTCTTGGCTGAGCTTCCATTCCCTAATCTATAAAGCTTGGACCCTTGTTTTCAATTAGGCCAACTTTTCACTTTTCAGAAAAGGTCAGATCGAGGTGTGCAGGCTTGGAGTGCTGATACTGGAATCCCCAGTTTGGAGAAGAATGTTGGAGAGTTGTGGGGAAGGGGATCTTTCATTTGACTGATCTGGATTTTGTCCTTATCACTTAGTCACCTCAGTTTATTGGGTGGCCTCCGATGATACAGCTCTGGATTAAAAGTATCTCTTGACTGCTGGTATTTTGTACACTAAATCAATACTAAAACTCATATGGGGTGGTGGAAATATGCTGAGTTTGGAGCCAGATGGCCTGGCTAGACAAATCTCCTACAATGAGAAACTTGGCTTTTTTGGACCTTTATTTCCACACCCCCTGTAAAAATTGACTGATTTTCAGAAAACCCTTATTATTCATGATTGATTAATTTGGCTTAATAGTTCTCTGCATTCCATTTTTGCTCACTTTTAGAATGTTTCATAATGTTTTTGAAGTAAGTTGACTGCAATTTTTTGGCTTTACAACAAAATTAGACTTTTATAGATGTTAACTGAGTGAAAGGCTTTGTTTTTTTAATTAATTATTATTATTATTATTTTTTTGCTAAATAGTTTTAGTTTTAAAAAAGTGAAGCTTTTTTGCCTTGTTATGGAAAAGTAAACATAGAACTGATTCAGCCTAATGACATCTTTGTCATTATACATCATGGAATTATTTTTTAATTTTGTAAAGAATCTCACCTCGCCAATGGCCAAACATTCCCGTTTTTAATAACATGAATATTTGAGTTCACATAGCATCTTTAATTTATCTCATTTCAGAAATGCCAACAGTTCATCAACAGTGAAATTTGTCCATACTTCTGTTCATGGTGTAGGCCATGATTTTGTACAGTCAGCTTTCAAGGCATTTGACTTTGTTCCTCCTGATGCTGTTCCTGAACAGAAAGCTCCTGACCCAGAGTTTCCAACAGTGAAATACCCAAATCCTGAAGAGGGTAAAGGTGTCTTGGTAACTTTTTCTAATTTAAAAAACTACTTAGGGGGCAGTCAGGTGGCACTGTGGATAGAGCACCAATCTTGGAGCCAGGAGGACCTGAGTTCAAATGTGGCCTCAGACACTCCTGTGATCCTGGGCATGTTACCTAACCCTTCCCCTTCCCCCCAATTTTTTAAAATAAAAAACTATTTGGTATGTTCAAAACAGTTCATAAACAAAGTAAGATCCTCTAGCAATGTTTTGTTTATATTAAATAAAATAGAAATTTCCTTTCATCACCAAGGGCTTTTTGTTTTAACATATGGTAACTTATTAATTTTCCAAAGAATTCTCCAGATTGGATACATCGCTTAGTTTTGACCGAGAATGCTGTACTATTAATGTCATGTCTGTACATTGCCTTTATGTTAGAACTAGGAACAAAAATGAGATGTATTCTGTAGTTTGCATCTTTATAGGATTTTTGAGAAATATCTTTATATTGTGGCTGATACTTGAAACTATTTTCACAGCTAGACTAAATAGAATAGTCATAAAATCTGTTTACTATGCACCTTTTCTAGATCGTTTAGAAGTACTACTATCATACATTTGTTGCTAAGCTGGATCTAGTGAATTATACAGGCTGGCTTTAGTTGTGACTAATTCTGCCAAACATGGACTTCTTTTCATTATTAAATATCATGTACAATGATTCTAGAGTAACTGCTAGAAATCTCATTAGATTTGGAATTTTTTTCATTTAAAAAGAGAATTTGATTTTTTTCAAGACTCTTTTTCTTGATTAGAGTAATTGTTTTCTTTTAACTCTTTTCCAGACATTATCATTTGCTTTGGCTGAAAAAACACAGGCTAAAATTGTTTTAGCAAATGATCCAGATGCTGATCGACTTGCAGTAGCAGAACAGCAAGAAGAGTAAGTTTAAAAGCTTAAAGGTTTCTGTTTTTTTTAATGTGTTTTTAATATACAGTTTTATAACATTGTCTTTTGGGAACTTGATGAAATTACAAAATGAGTATAGGATTCATTCCATTTAGCTGGTATTATTATTTTGGGGGGGGGCGGGGAATAGCTTTTTATTTTCAAAGTTCATGCAAAGATAGTTTTCAACATCCACCCTTGTAAAACTTTGTGTTCCAAATTTTTCTCTCTCCCTTCCCTCTATTGCCCTTCTCCAAACAGCAAGCAAACCTATATAGGTAAAACATGTGCATAGATGATTATTTTAATAAATTTTCTATTAATTTACAAATGAGATAGAAGTCATTTTAAAGTACTTCTACTTCTCTAACACATAACAATGTGCTATGAGGTTTTTAAGTTAAACTTTACAAAGTTAATATTCATTAACATATACTTTTATTGTCACTTTATAAAACATTTTCACTTAAATAGGTTTGATTCTGATGAGAGGACACTTCCAAGTACATAATTTATGGTATAGACATAGGCTAGTCGTTCAGGTATGATGTAAAATCATCCAATGTAAATATATTTTTTGCTAATAGCAAAAGTAGCAAAGTCACTATCAATCAGAAAATGAAATTAATTCAGTAGTCCTAGCTTTGAGATTAGATTTATTCTAATCGTGTTGATTACAAATAAGAGAAGGTAACATTCTTTGTTTGCCCTTTGTTAATCAACTTCCTTTTTGTTTTGATAAGACCTTAGAGAAATTCCATTTAATCACTCATTCACAGTCAGTAATGTACAGCAAGCCCTAAAATTAAATTAAGTTTATGCTTGGAGAGTATTAATGTTTTCATGAAGCACCAATATATTTTAAACCAGAGCATATGCCTCCCCCCCAAAAAAGTGCACTAAAATATTATCATTTGTTTACTCTTTGGTAGAAAAAATTTTGTAAGCTTCTCAAGACAGCAAGATTTTTGACAACTTGACATTATTTATTTTTAAATGAATAATACATGGGGATCTATTTTTCAATCTTTTTAATCCTATGTGTGTAAATTTTGTTTTTTTCTGAGTCATAAGTCAGCTTTCTGCACATACCCACAAAGCCTCTGGGGGGTCTTTTCCTCATTTCCAGAGTTTTTTTTTCAAGATTCCTTTAGTGATGGATGGCCTTTTTTCCCACAGTGGTGAATGGAAAGTGTTTTCTGGAAATGAGATGGGGGCTCTTTTAGGCTGGTGGCTTTTTACCAATTGGAAGGAAAAGAATCAAGATCGAAATCAAGATCGAAATGCTCTTAAAGATCTGTACATGCTATCCAGCACAGTTTCTTCAAAGATCCTGAGGGCCATTGCCTTAAAGGAAGGTTTCCATTTTGAGGTAATATGTTTATATAAGTCTGTGCTTTTTATTTTCATAATAAAAAAGAACAATCTCTGTAGATGGGATTAAAATATTTTTATTTTACTTATTGCTCCATTAGGAAACATTAACTGGCTTTAAATGGATGGGAAATCGAGCCAAACAACTATTAGAACAGGGGAAGACTGTTCTGTTTGCATTTGAGGAAGCTATTGGTAAGAAGTAACAATAAATATGAGCCAATCTGTGATGAACCTTCAGCTGAATCTGGGAAGAAATAAATTACTTCTTCATATTAGATGTGATGGGAGCAGTCTGTGCTTGTTAGGGGAGCGGCTCTATAGTAAACAAAAATTCCCGTTAAAAGCACTGGACTGTCACGTGAGAAATGAAATTGGCTAAAACGGAATCATTAGGTGGTCTCCTTGTTTGTAGAAGCTCATCCCCGTGCTTCTGGGAGAGCGCCTGCTGATGGGCCTGAATGTACCCACTGCACCTCACAGGCCAGGCAGGGATGGGGTCGGTGCCCTCGGATAAACATGCCAGACAAATGTGAATTAACAGGGTCAAAAGTCAGATTTTTGGTTTGTGCTGGGAATGTTTCAGCCTTTGGCAGTCATTATAAGGTCCCACCAGGGGGCGCCATGGGGCGCAGAGTCCCGGCTGAGTCAGGAGCCACCTCGGCACTAGCTTGTGGCCCTGGACCAGTCCCTCCCCCCATTTGCCATTTCCTCAGTTTCCTCATCTGTAAAATGAGCAGGAGGAGGAAATGGCAAACTGCCCCTGTGTCTTAGCCAAGAAAGCCCCAGAGGGGGTCACGGAGTCAGACCCGACAAGAAATGAGCCATTGCTCCCTCCCTAGGAGCTTCCAGAGGAGCCACAACCGTGGGCACACAACCGCTAGGTGATAGGGCAGGTAAAAATGGCGGCAGATGCTACAGCAAGGAGGTCTCTGGTCGGACGTTAAAGGAACAAATTAACAGAGATGGGGAATACAAATGATAGTTCCGTAGAGTCAATAGAGTGCGCGTTGTCCGTGGGCATCTCTGCTGCTTTTATGCATGTAGTGAGCGCGCGGTTGTGTGGCTTGTAAGGGAGTCCGTTCTGATAGGTTGACGTATGTTTTCCGCAGGATACATGTGCTGTCCTTTTGTTTTGGACAAAGACGGCGTCAGCGCTGCCGTCATATGTGCAGAATTGGCCAGTTTTCTTGCGACCAAGAATTTGTCTCTGGCACAGCAACTGAAAGCCATCTACGTTGAGTAAGTTCTGCCGACTTTTTTGTAACGATCTCCATGCTGCCTGTGTAGCAAATAAGTATTCCTCGTGCGCACGTATGCGAGGCAGTGTGCGAGGTGCTACGGGGCCTACAGAGGGGTACGGGCACAGACTGGCTTGTGTAAAACTGGGAGCCCATGAGGGTAATTACAGGGGAGGACTCCGGATAACGGAAGGCCTAAAGGAAAGCTGGCACTTAGGGGCCTTGGGAATCAGATAACCAGAGAGCTCGGACACTTAGTGGGCAGAGGTATTGGGGATAGGGAAGGTGAGGATTCTGCAGCAAACGGGGCCCAACAAGCACCCGTGCTGAGCCCGTGCCATGCATGTTCACTCACAGGTAGCTTCACTAATTCCCTGTACAGGCCTCCAAACTTGGATCCAGCTCCAGGCCTCCATCACCAGCTTCCTGCTGCACATTCCACCCCGGAATACCTTTCGGCATCTCAAACTCAGTGCATCCCAAACTAGACACACTCCCCCACCGCTTTCACACCCCTTTATTTCATGGCCACCCTCTCCACTCACTCAGGCTCACGTCTCTGTGCTCCTCCTCGACTTCTTGGGCCCTCTCACCCCAGCAGATAGAATTAGTCCCAAATCTGACCTTTCTGTCTCTCTCTCGCCTTTCCTTCTCCATTACCTAGCGAGGGCCTCGTTCGAGCCTTCACGGCCTCTGCCCAGACCTGCCTGCTTCATCCTCTCACAGCCACCAAAGTAGTTTCCCCAGTGGCAGATCTAACCGGGCCACCCCTTCTTGGCTCTCTGTTCCTTTGGCACCTCATGGCACCTCCTCAGTTGGGCATTGAAAGCTCTTCCTAGTCTGACTTTGGTGCACGACAACTTGACCTTCCTCGGGCAGCCACTCCCCTTTACCTCCAGGAATTCATTGCCTTTGGTGACTTGGCCCCTTCCTGCCTTCCCAGTCTCACCCCTTCCTCTGATCCGGGACTCCAGGCGCCTGGCTGCCCCCCCTCCCCCCGCCATAGCAAGAAGCTTCCCCAGGCCTCCCTGCTCTTGGTGCCTTTTCTCTTTCTTTCTTTCTTTCTTTTTTTTTTTTTTTTTGAGGCTGAGGTTAAGTGACTTGCCCAGGGTCACACAACTAGGAAGTGTTAAGTGTCGGGAGACCAAATTTGAACTCGGGTCCTCCTGAATTCGGGGCTGGTGCTCTATCCACTGTGCCACCTAGCTGCCCCTGCCTTTTCTCTTGGTTCCTGGGCAGAGGGCCTGCCTGGTCTCCCTGCCACAGAATGACAGCAGAGCTAATGTCATATAGTAACTACTGTGCCAGACTGTGGGCAGTGCCTTGGTCATTATTTCCTTTGATCCTCCCCAAAGCTCTGGGACAAAGAGGCGAAGTCCCTTGGCCAGAGCCCGGCTGGCCCCTGCTTTCTGCCTTTCTCTGGGTTCCTGTTGGTTGACTTGATGACACCCTTCTTCCAAGGGTTCTTGCCATTTATGTAGGACATGCCCCGTCTTCCATCAGCCTTTGCACAATATGATCCCCGTCCTTTCAGTGCATTCCCCTCACACTTCTTCAGGTCCTGGCTCTTGTAGAAAACTCCGTTCAGACACTCCCTTTTGAGGAAGGTTTTGCCCAATTCCCCAGCCGTTCATCCTTTCACCTCGAAGGGTGACTTGGCGTCTGCTTTCCATATATTGGATAAAGGTACCTCATTAGAGGGTGCTGCGTGGTCAGGTGTAGCTTTGCCTGGGTATGACGCACATGCACTCGTAAATGCTTGGCAGTTACTTGATTAGCAGGTCAGACATGAGATCATGCGGATTGTGGCCCGCAGTGGGAAGTGATTACTTCAGTGTGGAAATGGCGTTGGGGTGAAAGGCAGGTTGAGGGAGGAATCTGAGACCGCACGACCAATTGAATGTGGGGAGCGAGAAATATGTAGTTTGAAGAAAAATAAAATAAGTGACAAAAACGCGCATCAGTCTGCGCTCCGAGTTTATCACTTCTCTCTGGAGGTGGATAGTGTATTTCATCCTGAGTCTTCTACCCTTTTCTCTCTACATTATCGGCATCCTCGTTAGCTTCCATGGGTCTGGATCATCTTAATGCCGGTGACTCCAATATATCCTATTGGGTTTCCATCCCATTTCACCAGTTGCCTGCTGGACATTTCAAACCAAATGTTCCAGAGACATCTCAGACTCAGTATGTCCAAAAGTCAAACTTATCTCCTTAAAAACAGTTTACTGCACAGTGATCTCCTGGTTCTGCCTCTCTCTGCATTTCTTAGAGCACAATAATATTCCATTATCGTTATATACCACAATTTGTTTAGACATTTCCCAATTGATAGACATTCCCGTAATTTCCGATTCTTCGCCATCACAAGAAGAACTACTATAAGTATTTTTGTACACATGGGTCCTTTTCCTTTTTCTGTGATCTCTTTGGCATGCAGACCTAGAGGTCTGATTGCTGGGTCAAAGGGTATGTGCAAAGTTTTGTAGGCCATTGGACATAGTCGAGCCACTCTGGAGAACAGTTTGGAACTAGTTCACCACCAAGAGTGCATTAGTGTCCAACTGTTTTCTTTTTCTTTCAGTTACAATTATCCAGAAAACCCAGATTCACCTAGAGAATGTTGTAGGCTCTCTTAAGCACGTGTGGGGAATTCATTTAGAGCCAAAGAAGAGATACATATAATTGAATTTTTTCTTGTATATTTTATACAATAATTTTCCATAAAAGTAACCTGTAAGTGAAACAAAGGAGATTAGAGTCATTGCCATGAGCCCTAATGATGTGATAATAAGCAGAACAATAAATAATATTAAACTGTTGTTTTTAAAGGAATTTGGCAACATTATATTCCTAAAACTAAGTTCCATAAAGCCAAATCAGAATTCTTAATTTTATTTATTTCATCAATAACAGAATATCAACACTAGGTACTGTTATATTTCACCAGTATGGCAATACATAGTGTTGATATTCTGTTGAGGCTGAGCTGAGGTGCCAAATTCTGCCTTCTGAAGCCTTTCAGGATGTCCCTCTGCACCTACTGCCCCAGTCTCTAAATTTCAAAGAACGCCAGCTAAAGCTTTTTCTTTGGCCCTTCTCTTGTTCTGCCTCGTACCGTGTGTGTGTGTGTGTGTGTGTGTGTGTGTGTGTGTGTGTGTGTACTTCAAACCTCTTCCTGAATTAATTATGAATCTTGTCTTTTGATTCTTGGCACCGAACACAGTGCTTTATTAATAGCATATGCTTCATAAATGCTTATTAAATCAAGTTTTGTTGTTGACAAATAGATGAGAGCATTAAGCTCTTATTATGTTCCAGGTACTGGGCTAAATAATTGGAGATGAACAATAGGAAAACAAGATAACCGCTACTTGGAGGAGCCTGCGTTTTAACTGGAATACAAAACCCACAAGGGGAAAGGCAGCTAGTGGGTGGGAAGAGCAGGCCAGAAAATGAGCTAAAAGTGAGAACCATGCTTAAGACTCCTTAAAATAGGGGGTTTGGGCCAAGGACTCGGCAGTCATTGAGCAAGCCTCAGGCACTGATGTCATTTTTGGATTATAAGACCCTTGGGGTGAAGGTGGGACCAAATAGAAAGTGAGCTGGGAGTCCAATGGCCAGAGACAGCCATGGAATCAGGAGCTCTGGGTCCATCCCAGGCCCATTCTTCCCACATCTGACCAGATCACTTCACTACTCTGTGCCAAAATGTTCTTTTGTCAAATTAAGGGGGTTGGGCTAAAGGGTTTCTGTGGTTTCATTGATCTCTAAAATCCTGTGATTTCATGGCCTATTAGTCATTCAGATTTTTTACACTAAATGCTATGTATGTTTTTCTCTCTGATAGATATGGTTACCATATTACCAAGGCTTCATATTTTATTTGCCACAACCAAAATACCATCAAAAATTTATTTGAAAACCTTAGAAACTATGATGGAAAAAACATGTACCCGAAGACTTGTGGTAAATTTGAAGTTTCCGGGGTTAGGGATCTTACCACGGGCTATGATAGCAGCCAACCTGACAAAAAAGCCGTGAGTATTTTTCTTGGTTTATATGATTAACTTCATTTCTATGTATATACTGAATGTTTGATCAAAAGAAACAGAAACTACAGAAATAATCTAAGTAAATTCCAGGCATACATAATGTTCTCTGTATGATTTCAAAATATCCATGATCCATCAGCACTGAGAGAGTCCTCCAAGGATGGAGGGTGCAGATCCTCTTGCGATAGCTTCCTCAGGCCTGGTTAGATTAATCCTCCAACTCCCCAGAGTCTGTCACCAGGCCTTGGTACCTGAGGGAACCCAGGGCCGCCTTCATGCCGAAATGCGATCTTGGCTTCAGACTTCAATGGAGAATTGTTATAAGCTTAGGATGAAAAGATACAGGGAGGTGAGGGATTGATGGGTTTTGCTCTACAGTAGATCATTTTGTAATGTCTGAACTAGCATAGGAAATCCTAACTGCAAACTAGATTTTATTTTCACCATAAACATCATGTCTTACATATATACATATATTGTATTTAATTTATACTTTAACATATGTAACATATATTGGGTCAACCTGCCATCTGGGGGAGGGGGTGGGGGAAGGAGGGGAAAAATTGGAACAAAGGGTTGGCAATTGTCAATGCTGTAAAATTACCCATGCATATGTCTGGTAAATAAAAACTACAATTAAAACAAACAAACAAAAATCCTGTCTTAGAGCACTGCACTGGAAATCAAGAGCCCTGGAGTTTTGCCTCCTGATGTTG
The DNA here is from genome assembly GCF_048593235.1 of Sminthopsis crassicaudata. Taxonomy (NCBI): domain Eukaryota; kingdom Metazoa; phylum Chordata; class Mammalia; order Dasyuromorphia; family Dasyuridae; genus Sminthopsis; species Sminthopsis crassicaudata. Next base: position 28,407,852 of record NC_133622.1, read on the forward strand.
GGCCAGCTTCCTTATCTTTAAAATTAGACAGCTGGACTCGGGGCCCTTCCCTCCCCACATTCTGTGGCACCATGTGTAGCGTGCTCTCCTGGCAGTTACTGTTACCAGTCTGTCCTAGGCCCACCAGAGTACCTTTGACCACTGTCCTTTGCAGTGTGAACTCTACCCGGCTCGCCTCCTCTGAGGCCTTCAAAGGTCTCTGGCCACCATCTCTTGAATCTGTAGCTTAATAACCGGTAGCGCGTTCAAGAACAGCCACATGTAATCTTAAAAACCTTTATTATACCTACTCACATAATGCCCTAACTGATGCCCTGACTTGTTGGTTCCCGAGTGAACACCTGGTCAGAAGACCCATGTGTTCACTACCAAAATCCTTACCTCTTTCGGCTACCCATCTCGGCTTGGCCACCCAGGCTGGGGAGCCAGGGTGAAGAGCGCGAGGTTAAAGAGGCCGCCTGCTGCCTGCAGTGGGCTTACATAGGGCCTGTGAGGTCACACACACAGCCAATCAGCGAGAGAGTCACCCATGACGAAGCTATCTCATCATGGCCAAGATCCCACCTACAAGGCATCCTAATAGCCACAGAAATTACTTCCTGGGGGACTCAAATCTCCAGATGCTCTGTGGTGCTGTCCATTTAAAGGCCCCTTACAACCATGTGTGTTCCCATTGAAATCAAAGTAAGCCTTGGGTGAAGAACAGGAAATATAGCAGAGTACATTAGAGAACAGGAATGCTGGTCAGGCTTATTGTCTTTGATCTCTGATCATTACGGTTCTTTTTAGACTTTTACCTTTTTATTATTTTAATATTCACATGAACAAAAGAAATGTTGTACCAGTGAAATGTGTATTAATTCATTGAATGTTATTTCTAGCAATAAATTTTAATCTTAATTCAGAAAAAATCTAAGGGGTAAATTAGCTGGTAGCAAAGGAATTTTTGAATCAGTCGCTATTCTCTTTCATTTCATGTTATTTTGTTTTAAACTAACTTTGGGTTGTGTGGAATTTCTATTGTATCTGTGGGGTTTTTTCTTAATTATAAATATTGGCCTCCCAGGATTGTTCTTGTGGTCTTTTATTCGCTTAAAGGAAAGAGATTGGTCATTTCCAAACACTTAAATAGGAACCTTAAATACATTGTGCCTCTGACTTCACCCCTAGATTCTCCCTACGAGTAAAAGCAGCCAAATGATCACTTTTACTTTTACCAATGGAGGAGTGGCCACCATGAGGACCAGCGGGACAGAGCCCAAAATCAAATACTATGCTGAGCTCTGCGTGCCGCCCGGAAACAGGTAGGGGGGACGGGGAGTTTCATGGGGGTGATGCATCTGGGGAGCTGTCCTAGGCCGCAGCGTGCCATCCTTCTGGTGGGAGAAGCCAGCCCGATTTGGGGACGAGAGCAGGGCCCTGGGGCTCCCAGCAGACTGAGGGCCCGGCCCTCCTCTTTCCCCCATCCTCGCACTGCTTCAAGGCTGGGGGAACAAGCTGGAGGGAGCCCCCCCACCAGTCCTGAAGTCATCTTATCTGCCAGGCCCCAACAGGCTGCAGATTCTTCCTGGATTTAAAAGCTTTCCAGGCCTTTTCTTCTCAAGAAATCCCCTCTGCTTCCAGCCCTTCTCCCCTCCTCCTGCTTTTTTGGGTCAGGAGATTGTCCCGAAGCCCCTTGGCCCTCCCCACCCCCGCCGAACCGCTCTCTCTGCGGGTCCTTCATCGCGGGTTGTGGCCTCCATCTTCCTCTGTCCTTCCCTCCCTGTCTCCCTGTTGTGCTGTCCCTCAGACCGGGCTCACCCCCTTCACTACTCCCTTAGGCCCTTGGCTCTCCAGTCTCGGGCCTGCTATGCTCCTGGCCCCATGACTCCATTCTCTTGGGGCTCCGCTCCACATGGCTGAGGCATCTTCATGCTGTTAACTCCAGCAGTTCCTGTGTCTCCAGTGTCCATCCTGGGTCACCAGGGCCTAGTGGACATCGCAGGTAGAATGTTCCAAAGACATCCCAGACTCAGCATGGCCAAGGCAGGACTGAACCTCCTTAAAAACTTGAGTGTGCAATACTCACTCACTCTGCATCAGTCCATAAAAGTCTTCCCGAATTTTTCTGAGACCACTCTACTCAGTTTTTGTTTCTTTGTGTTTAATTTTTTATTTTTTCAGTACCAGCTTTTTATTTTTAAAATACAGTAAAGATAACTTTTCAACATTGCCCCTTGCAAAACCTTGTCTTCCAGATTTTTTTCCCTCCCTCCCTCCCCAAGCAAGCTACCATGCATTGAACATGTCCAATTCTTCTGAACACATTTCCACATTTATCACACTGCACAAAAAATCAGATCAAAAAGGGGGGGGGGGAAGGGCCACTCAGCATTTCCTACAGCGCAGTAGCACTCCTTCACCATCAGGGCCTCGCCTTGCCATTTCCCACTTGACGGGTATCTCTCCCATTTCCACTTCTTTGTCATCCCCCAAACACTGGTACAAAAAGATCCTTTTCCCTTTTCATCTCTGGGATACGGGCCTCCTGCTGGCATTGTGGGGCCAAAGGCCCTCTGGGCACAGTGCCCCATTGTTCTCTGGTGGCAGTACATTCTTGAGGTTCCCTGCAACACGGGCCCATTTTCCTCCTCTGTCATAGGCCTTGTTCTCACAACCCTTCCTTCTCAACTTCCATGTTTCTGTATAAGGTATTGCCCGTCTTCCACTCTCCCAAATTCCTAACCTTGCCATTATCCGGACTTGTCCCCAGCCTCCAATATCTGACCAGTTAGCAAATGATGCCATTTCTACCTTCCCGTCTCTCACATCTGACCTCTCGCTGCATCTCGAGCCTTATTTTCTACCACCCACTTCCATGTATTTCTCCATCCTTGATAAACTCTTCTATTCTCCATCTGCCTTTATACTTTTTCATAAGATAATAGATTTTGATCTGGAAGGAACCTTAGAAATCACATAAACCAGGACTTCTTAAACTCTTTCCATTCGCATCCCCTTTTTGCTCAGGAAATTTTTATATGGTCCCCAGTATGTGGGTGTTTAAGTATACAAATCAAACATTTACGATAATAAACTGTAATTTCACAACCCCCACATCACTAGCAAGACCCCATTTTGGGTTGTAACCCACAGTTTAAGAAGCTGGAATATAGACAGCCTCATCATTTTACAGGTGAGGAAACTGAGGAACAGATAATTTAAGTGACCTGCCCAGAGCTCTGGCTGCAAATCCTTGGTCTTCCTCACCATCCCGGGCTTCCTCCCTAATTGATCCCTATCAGTTTTCCCAATCTTTGGTCTTCATCTGCTCAACGCCCACCTTTCCCGAACCACTGCCGAAATGATCTCCCCACTCCAGTTGTTCAAAGAACAACCCAGCCTCTCCCTGGTACCTTCCCCCTAGCTTTTAACCCTCACAGGCGTGTGCCCTTTACCTGTCATTGTGCTGACCCTTTGTTCGTAGGTATAAGTTTTGATTTGGGGGCTTTCCAGGCTTATAATTTTATTGGTGTAAAGAGCTTCCTTCCTTGACACGGATCATCAGAAACTTGCCATTTCCTGGGACTTCATTGCCCAGCGCCCTAGCTATGGGAGTTAAGTCAGGGCTGGTCTTTACTCAGCCTCCAGCTTTCCACACTGTACATAATAAGTTCTGAATGAATATTGGATTGAATTTTCGTGTTTCGAATATAAAATGAACATACATTGTCATTAGCGCGGTTTCATGCTGTAGAACTAAGGTGATCGGCCATTTTAGAAATAATACAAATTTAAGAATCTTTGCCAGTGAACACAATTATAGACTCATCTTTCTGTTACCAGCTTACCTAAGTCATTGGTAAGGCAATACTGTTAGTTATTTAGGAATAGAAGGTTAGCCTATGTATGGATTTACAGAGAGAATTTTAAGGAAAATAAGCAAATGTTGAAACTTTAATTTTATATCAGGCTCATGAAAGTTTTTCCTCATAAAAATAACACAAAATAGGTACTACTCTGTCCTTTTAACTTTCCCTTTAACTTGAAAAGATAGCTCCTTTTGTTGCTTGGTTTTTAAAAATGTACTTTCGCAGTTTCATAGTAACCCTGTTAATTTGGAATCTTGTTTTTTGTTTTTTTTTTGTTTTTTTTTAAATCTCCAGTGACCATGAACAGCTAAAGAAAGAACTGGATGATCTTGTTAGTGCCATTGAAGAACACTTCTTTCAACCAGAAAAAAATAAGTTACAGCCTAAGGCAGAGTAAACTTTTCCTATACTGTTCATAATTATACTTAAACTGCATTTATCTTGTAACTTATAAAACGCTATTTTTCGAGACCAAATAATGCAAATTGTGACTAAAATGTTTACATTTTTACAAAGTCATTTCTTATTGTCTCCAGTTTGTTGTTTTGTATAAATAGGAAAGAACCAACTGTAATAATAGTAAAACATTAGTCTTTTCAAAGCCTTGAAGTGTAGAATTATCAGAACTAAGTGCAAAGTTCCTTCTAAGGGTTCAGATGATATTGCAGTTTAAATGCCTTAATTTGCATAAATGACTGTTTTCTTCATGATGTAGGCTTTATCTTCTCTCCCTCTACTTCTCAATCCTGGTTAAATGAAAAATAACCCAAAGCAGAGTTACTTATTTTTGAAAGGGGGCAGTTCCAGCTTGTTGTGTAGGATGGCAAACTTTAGTTGCTAAGTATTCTTAGACTTACATATTAAATAAGGAGAGAAGAAAATAAATAATTATTTACAATCAGAAGATTGTGTAAAGGTTTGGGAGACGTGATACGGTTTGCTCAAACTGAGTATTCTTCAAAGTGTTTGAAAAGTAGTTATTAACGATCTTTATTTCAAAGACACTATTGTATGTTGCATAGATTCAAAAAGCATATCAACATTTTTTTATGTTCTTTTAAAATAAAATCTAATTGTTTACTGTTTGTGCAATTAGTCTGGAACACCAAAGAAATGTTTGTTTGAAACTCATAGCTTAACAAATAGTTTGGGGGTATTTTTTGGGTCTGGGGGTGTGTATTTTGGCTGTGAAAATTCAGCAAGTGTAATCTTTGTTCTGACAAAATTTTCAAGACTCTTTTTTTCATTTCTAAGGCAGATTGCCACTTGAGCCTTTCCCTTCGGAAGGGGGCACCCTTGCCACCCTTCACATTTTGGTTCGTTTTCATTCATTCTTGCCGCCCTTCTTCCAGAGCACATAAAATGACAGAACTGGGGCAGCTGGGTGGGGCAGTGAGTAGAGCACCATCCCTGAAGTCAGGAGGACCTGAGTTCAAATCTAGCTGTGTGGCCTTGGGCAAGTCACTTGATTCCAGCTGTCTCATCAAAGGGGAAAAAAAAAAAAGCCAGAACATTGAAAGGACTTAGCCCAAATGGGCCGACCTATCTTAACAACACCCTCTCTAGCCAAGACCCACCCCACTTTGCCTTCACGTGGGACGGAGACGGGGATCTGAGTCAGATGCCACTGCTGTGGTCCCAGGCCATCACTCCCACAGTAATGGTTGGGGTCCATTTGGATCTCCCTGTGGAGGAATCTTCAGCTGTGACTTTGTCCCCTCCCTGGGAGGCAGGGGCACTCCATACCTCCTACAGCAGCCCCCCCATTTGTGCTCAGCCTGGGGACTGCCCCCTAATCACTAGACAGTGGCAGGGCCCTTCTTCCCTTCTGGGGGGGGGGGGTGCAGGGAATAATAGTCATCCGAGTTTGTGATGGGAATGGGGCACAGGCCTTCTCCCGGCCTTGGGGAAATGGTCTTCCACAGGAGAGGGCTGACCTGGGTCTTTCCGGGCCTCTTCTGGCCCCCCGCTGAGTCTGAACTCTTGCTCATTGGGTCAGCCCTTCACCCCAGACAGTCTTCAAAGCACCCCATTCCATTCGCTGTGTCATGAGTGGATTCAAGATTGAATATCAATTGAATAAAGTCTTGGGTGTCTAAGTAAGCGCTAGGGATTCTGGGAGACGGACCCCCAGGGGATAGCAACCCCTGACTTAAGGAGTTTATCTTCTGAGGAGACGCAAGACCCCACGAGATTGTCAAATAGGGCAGCTTACGGCATGGTGTACAAAGTGGCGGCGGCTGGAAGCGAGTGGCGGGGGCTGATGGGAGTCTAGTGGAAGGAAGACATCTGGCCCTGGGGGGACAACGCCTGCGGAGGGGTACAGCAAAAAGGAGGTGCCTGCAGGTAAGGGTCAGTGGTGTACAGCCACGTTTGCTGGGGCTTTGAAGGCAAAAGTAACAAATTGGGGGTTTTCCTGTACATGAGATTTAAAGTATGAAGGTTTCATGAACAGGGGAAGTGGAATCATCAGAAATCATTTTTCTGGGTAAAAGATTCGTTATTGCAGTAGCTAGTGAGAAGTGAAAATAGCTGGAAAATTAAGGCTGATTTAGGAGGCTGAAAAGAAAATTTAGGTTGTGATTGCAACCGGGCAAAAGTGGAATGGAATGAACAGCCTCAAGATTTGTCTTATAATCCTTCTTTAAGCAAAAGCTGGATGATTACTTTGCAAGGGGGGTATAGTTAGTTGGTCTCTGTGCTGGGCTTTCTGGTCAAGAGGACCTGAGTTCAAATCCAACCTTGGAAAAGTCACCTGTTAAATAGCATCTTCCTTCCTGGGGGGTGGTGAGGATCGACTGAGGGAATGTTTGGGCCACAGTAGCAGCTATATACATGCCAGCTGGTAAAGTGCGATACTTTAATATAGTAAATTACATATATGTACACTAGACTATATATAATAATAATATGTTCAGGAATAAGATCCGAAGGGTTATGAAATCTTGCTGAGTAATTCTCTGATTCTAAAAACTGGTTGACTAAATCTTAAGCATGTTTAACTGAGTTACAGGGAATGGATTAATCAAAAGCCTTTAAGTGCTGTTATCTGTCAGGCACTTAGCTGAATTATGGGGACACCATACCCAAGCAAAGCCTTTCTCCTTAGGAGTTTACTCTCTGGTAGTAGGAGTAAACACTACAATGGGAGTCTATTTAAAGGATACTCTTCTAACTGATCAGAGGAATATCTACAGATACATAGTTCCTGCAGGTTAAAAGATACAAATGGGAAAGAATAAAGGTAGAATTGGAGAAAAAAGTCCAGAATTTGTTTATTTAATACATCTGCTCCTGTGCCCACCTCTAGACTATTGTGTTTCAAGGCTAAGTAGTTTTATAGAAATTTAATAAAATAGGGCATTGAAGCACTGTTTACCTACATTTTCCTTCCTCCACATTTCTGTAAAGCAAACAGTTTAAAATAAGGTGATTCTGAGTTTAAAACAGTAAAGTAGAAGCTGCCATACTTCCCAATGGATACAGAAGACAAAATGGAGAGCTTTTGGTGGGGAGAGTCAGTCTCTAGCTCCTGCAATTAAAGGATGTGTGTGTGTGTGTGTGTGTGTGTGTGTGTGTGTGTGTGTGCGCGCGCGTCTTCTGCTGTTAAAGGTTTGTATCCCCAGTGGCTACCTCAGTGTTTTGTACATAGCAGACTCTAAAGAAATGCTTGTTTAATGAATATTTGGAAGTTGCAAAGAAGCAAGTTTAGGGTTGATGTAAGGAAAAAATTCACAATAAGGAGAACAGGACCACAAGTGGAAGGGGATGTCTTGGGAGAGCAATGGAAGTCTTCAAGCAAAGACTAGATGATCTCTTGTACAATATATATTGTATATATAATCTCTCTATATAAATATATAGAGGGGATTCTTGGTCAAGCAGGGGAAAGACTTGTTTCAGCTCTTCAGCTCTTCCTTACTGAACAAGAGCAAAAAAGAACGGCTGCTTCTGAAGATTAACTTGAAAGGTACCAAATGGCGGGCTAAAATGTGTTTCAGTTCTGTGAAAACTGTATCTACTCGTTATGATGCTTGTTCTCAACATTGCCACCTAAACAATTTATTAAAAAGCATCACAAATAACACATTTCAAAAACTTTGAGGGCACAATCTAGCAGCGTTTTCTCATCACTTGCAACATTCTTGGACTTCCCCTTGGAAATTACACAATTCTGTTTTGCAGCTTGTATTAGAAGCTGTTCAGAAACTTGAAATTGGGGTGGGGGAATGTACCTAACTTTACGTTAAACTATTGTTGGGGCAGACCACCAGACCCCCTCCGTCTTTTCATTAAATAAAGCTGATCCTTCTCCCTTTGTGTAGTAGACTGATAATCTGTATCTTATAGATGTTTAATTTTCCCCCCAAGACATTTCATAAATTAGTGAAGTTGATTCTGTCATAAATCCTTGTTAGTCTGGATAATCATGAAATGTTTTTCCTTTACATTCCTCCCCTTCAATAGATACTGGAGAGAGAGCAGATATTTTTATTTTCTTTCCAATCACAACCCTTGGAACCTAGATAAGGAGGAAGCACTCTGAAGCATCAAAGATAATCATGCGGTTCAAGGCCCAATCTGATGTGGGTGATGGAGAGCCAGATGGTGGCAGGCGCCAAGAGCTGGGCTCAGTCATGGGAAGAATTCACAGTGGCAAAAAGTAGATTTATTGAGGGGAAGGCGTCACAGATGAAATATAGATGTCAAGAAATAGGAAGTAGAGTGGGAGAGCATAAAAAAGACAAGTTCCTCAGTGGAACTCACAATTACCCAGAACAAAGAGAGCCCCCCAGAAATCAGCCGGAGTCAGGATCACTAAACGTCTTCTTTCTTTTTCTTTTACGGCAACCTCGCACACACCTTCCTCCCTCAAACGCCTGGAGAGACTGAGTCAGCATCTGCGTCTCAATTCCTCTTCCTCCTCCTCCTCCTCTCACACACGTCACTCCCCCCTCTTTGTCCCACCAATCCAGTCAGCACAGAACAGCTGGGGAGGGTCAACCTTCCAACAAGTGAGTAGGGAACTGTCCAATTGGCGATTAGTCTCACGTGCTCCATTATCCAAGTGCATTGCTCAGTTCTAGCCCTTTACAGAGGGCGGGCTAAATCCTGCCAGCACCCCAAAAGAGGTAGTTAGCTGTAAGCAGAAGGGGGGTTGGGAAGCATAGGAGAGATACCATGTGGTAGGAGGGGAGGGGAAAGACAACCCCAAGGCTGAGAGTCATGGCAGACTGGCCCAGAGGAGGGCAGCAGCTGTGGGATGTCCCATAAGTAGATTTTAGAGGGAAAATTCAACCTCAGGGACTTGACTGGGATTCCTGACAGGTCTTGGCAAAGTGAGACCGGAGATCTCTACAGAAGGTGGGTCTTGGGGGTGGGGGAGTTTGACATAACTTGGATTTCAAACTGGATCATCTCCCCAGAGGGTGGGACCTTGTCGCTAAACTGATCCCTACCAGAACCTGCTAGCTTATCTCCTGGACCAATTCTTTAGTTCCTCTCTCCATCCAGCACACCTTTCAGGACCTCACCAATAGGACAGAGAAAAAAGGGAAAAGCTAGTAATGCATTGTTACAGCTGCCATATTGCCCCAGTCTGGAGACAGATTTCCCACTATACAACATCCCATTCCAGTTGGCCATAAAAATTACTTTTAAAAGATCCTCCTGGGGATATGTAAGTCTTGTACATAGGACCTCCATTTTCCCTTCTTGGGCTGATAGTTGCCAAATAATCATTGATGTAGATAGACATTTGCTATCAAAGGAGGAAATCCAAGTGGCCAGCAGAAACTATAGAAAGTGGCCCTATATTACTGCACCATTACAGCTTCTCTTACTCTAATTCGGGCTCTTGTGGGAAACAGATTACTTTTGACCATCTCCCGGAATGATCTTGCCCCTGGCTTCCCCCCTTCAATCCATTATACACAATACAGCTAGATGATTTACTCATTTATGTAAATAAATAGATAATCTTCCTAAAAATAACTCATCCTGCTTTCATAGTCAAAAATCTTATGGGATAAACTGAAAACTCAGTCTGGTTTTTAGGATTATCTGCAATCTGGATCCAAGTTACCTTTGCAATTTTATCTCCCAATCAACAGTAGGACTCCTGTATTCCACACAAATGGACCTGGGCTATTTCCCAAATATAACTTATTTATTCTGGATGTCCATCATGGTATCATATCTGTCCTTTTTTTTTTTTTTTTTCAAATCCTGTGTTGTTCTGGGTCAAAATTAAAAGTCACATTATTCTATGAAGATTTCACTAACTATTCTAGACTTTTTTTTTCTCCCATTTATATAAAATTCTAAATTTCCTCCCTCCCTTTTCCCTTCCCCACCATGGGAAGCAACTTGATATAGATAGTTTTGTGTCATGGACCTATGGTACAAATACTTAGAATGTTATTTTAGAGGCATAAAATAAAATACATGATTGCAAAGATAACAATTATATTGAAATAGTAATAAAATTTGTAAAATTTTTAATTTTGTAAATTCATTAATTTTAAACATTTCTAGAAATTTTGAGTTCAGAATTCTTTCCTTCCTATCCCTCTGCCACTCATGAAGAAGATATTTTATGTGAATTATACATATGAAATCATACAAAACACTTTTCCATATTAGCCATCTTGCCCCCCCCCCCAAAAAAAAAAAGGGAAAAATCTCTGCTTTAATCTGCATTCAGACTCCACCAGTTCTTTCTCTGGAGGTGGATAGCATTTTTCATCCTAAATCCTTTGGATTAGTCTTGAATCATTGTCTGGATCAGAATACTAAGTCATTCCCAGCTGAAGATCCCACGAGAGGGCTGTTACTGTATACAACCTTCTGTTTCTGCTGCTCACCTTGCATCAGTTCGTGTAAATCCGGGTTTTTCTGAAACTAGCCATTTCTTAGAGCACATCCCTCATCATCATATAGCACAACTTGTTTAGCCATTCGCTGACTGACGGGCGAATCCCCTCAGAAACTTTCAATTCTTCGACGCCACAAAAAGTTGCTATAAATAATAAAAATACTCTTAAAAGTTCTTGACCTAAAAGTGGGCAGGCTCTGCTACTGCCCCCTGGGGGCCGTGTGGAATGGCTAGCCAGCATGTAGGAGTGGTCAGTGTGACCACCGGAGCTCCCCTTTTCTTTGTCTCCAAGGCCAGAAAGCCCGAGTTCCTCCCTGGGCCAGAGAATTAGGAGTATCAAAGCAGAAAATTCTGCTCAGTGCTCCTTTAGCTTTTGAAAGTCTTCCACACTTTTAATTTAGTTCCAACAATCTAAATATTCTCATTATCCTTTTTAGCCTAATATTGTGTTTTCATGAAATCAGTTTACAATTGTTAGGTGAGGTTGCCTGTTAGCCAGCCACAAACAGAAATCTTGTTTTCCCCACAAAACTGGAAGCTACTTGAGAGTAGGAGCAGCAATTTATACTTTTTTTTTTATTTTCCAAATTACTTCGCACACTTCTATGTAATAAGAGGTTCTCAGTACATATTTGTAATTGATTCCTTAAAATTCTGTATTTTTTTCCCCTCTGGGTAGCCAGTGATCTCTTCAGTCTAAGGCACGACAAATTCCTTTAAATGAATTTAATCACTTTAATTCCTATAATCCTAATTAACAGGAAGGTTAATCCCCTGCACTTTGTTCAAAGTTTAATTGCCAGGAAATAATACTTTTGATACTGTCTAGAGAATGGTTCCTGAGATAGTCCCTTCATTAGAGCACTTTCTTGTTTTGTTTTGAAAAAGTGTTTTCGCATCATAGGATTATAAGATTTTTGAGTTAAAAAATTTTAAAATAATATAGTCTAATTTCCTTTTTCAGATGAGAAAAGTGAAACCCAAAGACATTAAAGGTACTAGATAGAAGGGTCAGAATTCAAAAACAGTGCTTCTGACTTCAAATCCAGTTTTCCTTTCATTTGATCATACAGCATCACAACCAAGTGACCTGCATTTAAAAAAGAAAAATTCAACCAGGTTTGTGAGATGATGAAAATTCCCTAAGTGTCTCTGTTATTTGGAGGGGTTGTTTTCTGACTTCATAGTGTTAAGGATAGGGAAAGCACAATTGATTGTAGCAGAGAAAGTTCCATCTTTTTTTTCTTTGTTAGGTCAGAGAATAAAAATCAATGACTTATTTCCTTAATCAAAGGCAAAGAAGCTCAGCAACAAAAGAATCGAAGGTGTTAGGGGGTAGGATAAAGGCCTGGGAAATTCATAACCCTTGTCTTTTAATTCTAATCTTCCTGAAAGAATTAAAGGCAGCAAGAGCTTAAAACACTGCAAACTTTTACTCTAATTAACATTTGTAAATCTCCAAGGCCTGGGACAAGTCAATAAATCTGCATCCATTTCCCTTTGTACCTTTTAGGACTCCTGGGTGGTAGAAAAAGCACTGGATTAGGAAAAGACTCTGCTGGAGCTGAAAAGGTCCCACAGGGGTTCTCTAGGTTTTCCTATTGTGACCCCTTTTTTGCCCAAGAAATGTTTATGCATTCTCGAGTATATAAGTCTATAAAGTAGGTATGCAAATCAAACATTTACTGACAGTAAATCATAATTCTGTGGCCCCCACATTCTGTTAGGAGATCCCATTTGGGTCACAAACCACAGTTTAAGAAGCTGGGATCTAGTTTTAACTCCCCTACCTCCAGTTCTACAGAGGAGGAAACTGAGACCCAAAGGGTGTCCCGGTAGTAAGTGGCAGAAAGGATTAAAAGCCAGCTTCTCCAGTGATCAATCCAGGACTCTCTGCATGGAGTCCCGCAGACGTACTGTGTGGCCTAGACTCTCTAAATCCCGTTTCTCATGGATTTGGTCGGGACAATGTTCTCTTCGTACAACTTGTCTGGCGGGGTGATTGTGAGGAAGGGCTCCAGTAGACTAGGAGATGTTGCAGATGTGGTCTCAGAACTGTCCCTGCTCACAGTGAAGGAAGTACCAGAAAACCAGAAAGCTCCAAGGCAATCCCAGGGGACTTAGAAAATGCCATCTGCAGCCAGAAAAGGGATGGGGGAGATTGAATGCAAATCAATGCATGCGAGGGTCACTTCTTTATTCTGTGTGTTTGTTTGTTTGTTTTTTCTCTCCCATGGTTTTTCTCTCTTGTTCTGATTTTTCTCTCTCAACATGATTCATAAAGCAATGCGTATTAAACAAATTAATTAATAAAGAGACCTACTAAACAAAAAGGGGAGCTGAGGCTGGTGGATTGCTCAGTGCTGAGGCGCTACAGCACCCCATTGATGTCTGCACCAAGTCCGGCACCAGGGAGCCCTTGGCAAGCTACCAGGCTGCACGCAGGGACCAGCTGGCACAGGTTGGGATGGAGAAGCTCAAAGCACCCCCCCCCCCCCCCGCCCCGCCAAGCGTGGGGCCTCTGGATTTCCGGCCAGAAGAAAGAGTAAGAAACAGAGTTCAGGATCCAACACAAGACGTCTGGAAACTGTTGGTACTGGTCTGGCAAAAGATTAGAAGAACTCTTGCTGTGGTTTATGAGGGCTTACAATAGGAGACAGGATTAATGGAATCGGAGGGCTGGCTCCTCAGCATGGGAAGACTTGTGTGAACTGATGCAGAGTGAAGTGAGCAGAACCAGGAGGACAGTTGATATGACATAATCTATACTGTACAGTAATAGAAATATGTGAAGACAAACATTTTTGGAAAACTTAGGATCTCTGGCCAATCATATTTCCAGAGGACTCAAGATGAAACATGCTACTTCTCTCTGATAAATGATCAATTTATTATTATTCTTTAACTTATTTAACATGTAAGGGTCAACCTGCCATGGGAGGGGCGGGGAGGGAGGGGAAAAATTAGAACAAAAGGTTTGGCAATTGTCAATGTTGTAAAATTGCCCATGCATATATCTGGTAAATAAAAACTATTGTAAAAAATAATCAATAAATAAATAAAAATAAAAATGATCAATTTAGAGTTCTCGTTGAAGCATTTTTCTTTTTTCTTTCTTTTTTCTTTCTTTTTTTTTGGGGGGGGGGCTTAGTCAATGTGGAAATTTGTTTTGCTTCATTATACATGGTCAAGATTTTGTTTTTCTCCTCAATGAGAAAGTGAGGGAGGTAAAGAAGGGAATAAGCATTTATATAGCACCCACTATGTGTTGGACACTGGACTAAGTGCTTTATAAAATATCTCCTTTGATCTTCACAACCCTTTTATTTTTTATTTTTTTATTAATTTTACAATTATAATTTTTGACATATGCATGGGTAAATTTTTTTTATAACATTATCCCTTGTATTCATTTTTCCAAATTTTCCCTCCCTCCTTCTACTCCCTCCCCTAGATGACAGGCAATCCCATATACATTTAATGCTCACAACCCTTTTAAACATGTGCTATTATTATTCTCTTTTTATAGTTGAAGGAACTGAGATAAATTGAAGCTAAGAGTCTTATCCAGGGTCATTTAACTAGTAAGAGTGTGAGACTGGATTTGAATTCAGGCCTTCCTAAATCCAGGTTTAATTCTCCATCAACTGTGTTCCTAGATTCTCTCAGAGAAGGGGAAAAAGTGTGCATCTGAAAGTAAAATTTAATTAAGAATTTATTTTTTTTTAAATGAATGTAAGCTCATTAGGAAGTAGAGATCATTTTGTTCTTTGTGCTTATATTCTTAGCTTCTGCAGTAGCTAGTGTAAGCACTTACTAAACACTCACTGATTAGGAGCCAGCAGGAGCCCGGTAAAAATGAGCTGTGCCCAAAATCACTTTTCATTAAAAAAACAAAAAACAAAAAAAAAAAACTACAACTTATTTTTTTTTTAGAGAGGTTTACTTTGATCTATAGTTTGATGCTACATAGAGTATGTGCTGACTTTAAGTAAGGCATATGAAGCATGACCTACGTGACTGCAACATCACAGGATGGAAAAATAGGGGCTGGACATACTCACAGTTGTTTGGGCAAGTGTACAAAAAGGGTGAATTAGCAGATGATTGCCAATCGTCAGTCCGGCTGGGGTCCCCGGTAGCATCCCATGAAGCTCTGTGCTTGGCTGGCTTTTATTCATAGTTAGCTAGCAATTACCGACAGTCACAGAAGGCACTTGGGATGTTCATCAATGAATATCCTTGCTACTAGGCAAGCTCTTAATCCATTGATCTTTTTAGCATTTTTTTCACATGAATTCTTATTAAATCATTTGTCACCAAGCTGGAAGGAGCATCAGATCTTTGAATCAAGCTTCAGAAAGATCTAAATAAGTTATATAAATGATCTGAAACCATGAAAATAAACATGTCAATGACCTTTTAAGGATATGCTCAAAATCTCCTTTTTAGAAGCCATCTTTAATTCTTCCACGCGAAATGTCTTAGTCATCTGATTTTGTAGCAATTTGTATTCCTCTCATTTGCATTAGATTTATTTGCACACATTTTTCTCTCTCCTCCTGTGCCCAGAACATGGGATTTAACAGATGTTTCTCTATTCTGCCCTGGTCAAACCACCTCTGCAATGTTGTGTTCAGTTTTTGGAGATATATATAATACACACACACAAACACACACACACACACACAAATATAGTCTGATTTTATTTTATTTATTTAAAAATTTTTATTATAGTTTTTTATTGACAAAACATATGCATGGGTAATTTTTCAACATTGACCCTTGCAAACACTTCTCTTCCAACTTTCCCCCTCCTTCCCTCCACCCCCTCCCCTAGATGGCAGGTAGTCCCATACAATGTTAAATATATTAAATCCAATATATGTATACATATTTATACAGTTCTCTTGCTGCACAAGAGAAATTGGATCTACAAAGAAAAAAACGTGAGAGGGAAAAACAAAAATGCAAGTAAACAACAGGAAGAGTGACAATGCTGTGTTGTGATCCACTCTCAGTTCCCATAGTCCTCTCTCTGGGTATGGATGGCTCCCTTCATTACTGGACAATTGGAACTAGTTTGAATCATCTCATTGTTGAGGAGACCCACGTCCATCAGAATTGATCATCTGATAGTCTTGCTGACATCATATTTTTTAACAGTATTTAATTTTTTTCCATTTACATGCAAAGACAATTTTAGCATTCATTTTTTATTTTGTTCTCCATAGTATTTTATTTTTCCAAATACATTTAGTTTTCAACATTTATTTTTGTAAGACTTTGTGTTCCAAATTTTTCTCCCTCCCTCCTTTACCTCTCCCTTCCCTATGACAGTAAGCAATTTGAAAGAGGTTAAAGTAGTGCCATCGTTTTAAACACATTTCCATAGCTGTCATGATGTGTAAGAAAAATGAGACCAAAAGGGGAAAAACCATGAGGAAAAAACAAACAAACAAAGGTTAAAATTCTACGCTTCAATCCACCCTCAGTCTCCACAGTTTTCTCTGGATACGATAGCATTTTCTATCCCAATTCTATTGGAACTGTCTTGAATCATTGCATTGCTGGGAAGAGCCAAGTCCATCCCAGTGATCATCACATAATCTTGCTAACATTCATTTTTTTAAATAAAATTTTGAATTCTGAATTTTCTGCCTCCCTCCTTTTCCTACCCCTTCCCTATGTCAATAAGCTATTTGATATAGATTATGTAAGTTGACATCATATTTTAGGAAGAACATTTACAGACTGAAAACTGCCCAGAAGGTGGCCAGAATCAAACCTTGGGGTATGAAGGAAAAGATTTCTTTTTCACGTTGGTGAACTTTGAAATCGGGATGGTGTGGATCCCTAACTTGCCCCAGACAAGTCCTGGTGTGATCATAGACAGCCAAGTCACTCCATAGTTCTGAGACTTTCCATCTGACTCTTTCCATAGTGAAGACATGATAACTGGAATTAGCTACTCGGTTCTAAAGAGTCAAACTAGCATCAGAGGATGGAAGCGGTGGGAAGAGCTTCCCAACAATCAGAGTTCTGCAGAAGTGGAAATGGCCGGCTGAGGAGGGAGGGGGCTCCCCAGACTAAAAGAGACCGCCTCAAAGGTGGAAGATGACCTGTTTAAATAGGGCATGGAGGGATCCCTCTACAATGACCACATGACGTTCACGCTCCAACTCTGAGCTTCCCTGATTGTCCAGGATCCCTTAGCTAGAAAGTGTCTGAGGTTGGATTTGAATTCAGGCCTTCGTGGCTCCAGGCCCAGTGCCCCGTCGACTGTGTCTCCTAGCTTCAAGAAATCCTAACCAGCTTTCTCTACACTTTTTTTCTTGTCCCCCCCCCTTTTTTTTTCCAGTTTTAAAAAACCTATTCAACTTTAATTTATTCATCCAAGATATATTTATTTAATAGATCACTGTGTAAGACATCAGGCTAGCTTCAAAGGTCAATATGAACCAGGCCCAGTTCTTTACAAAATTGATGGAAGGGATTGTTTAGTTTTTGTCTCTATGTGCATTACTTAACACGTATCTTGCACAAATATTTATTGAATCAACATGAGCCCAGGTTTTGCTTCTTTTATCTCCCACAAAACTCCCTACTCAAAGAATCAAAGACTTCTCTTGAAGATCAGGGAGACTACATGCTATCCACTGAAATTATATATATTTATCTACAACAGGAAAAAGAGAAAACTGGGCAGATCACTTCTAACTCTATTGTACTATTACAAGAATATCACTAGATGACAAAGCAAATATGTACTTTGTTATTCTTGCCGCTATGAAAAATGATACAACAGAATACACAAAGATTTTTTAAAAAGAATTATGAGATGAAAGCTGCTAATTGGAAGAAAACATCTAAAATATAACTGTAATCAACTAACTTTCACTGAACACTCTGTTCTTCCAAACAGAAAAATAATTCTTCCATGTTATTTTGTTTATCATATCATTCTCCTTAAAAACATTTTATTAAGAGCTTTTATGCATATTCTGGGTCCTAGGAGTTATGTAGTACTAATTTCTGTAAGCTTCTAATCTCAAATAACATAGATATATAGTCTCATTCAATTTAACAAGCATTTATCAGGCTTTTACATGCATCTATTATGGCAGTACGAAGGTAAGCCAGAAAATTTCTGGTCTTCAAAGAGCTTCCATTTTTCCTGAAGAGATAGTCTTTCATTCATTGAGTTCATCATTGACCATTTTTGAGCTATATCTATAAAAAGGCATATACGAGCAGACAACATACACTTAGTAAATCCAATATGCAAACAATTGGCAAGAGTATGGAAAATCAGTAATAGTGTGACATTTTTGTTTGTCACAGAGTTGGAAGTTCTACCAGGGTATAATCAGGAGGGCAAAAAATCAATGAAGAAAATATAAATATGCCTCTGGATAAAGACTATGAAAGGATTGAAATACTTTAGTAAAATGTATTTATGCACTTTATACTAGTACATCTCATTATAGTGGTTGTCTTGCCTCTTACCAAACTCCACGCCCTCAGGAGACAGACATAAATAAGTCAACACAATGGCCTCCAGAGATCTGCAGAAGATACTTGCTTTTGTACAATAATGATTTAACTGATGGAACAAGTAGTTGAAAAAGGAACTGGAACTAAAGCTCAATTATTTACCTTGTCCATAAAAGGAGATTTTTGAGTCTCACACAGGCTCCACTGATGTTTGAAGACACAGTTCACTAATTCTATTTCTAAATTGCAAATAATTCCTACCTCTTTGCTGGTACAAAGAAAAACAGTATATTAAATATTGTAATTATCTTTTTTTTTTTTTTTTACTCATGTTACCTTTTCCCAAAAAGCAATTTCAGAACCTGGCTTTGTAGAAAAGATGAGTCCATATGCTGTGATCTTTGACCTTAATTTTAGCCCTCTTTCTTGTCATGAAAAACACTTCTAATAACTAGATATTGAAAATTCTGGGTCTTGTACTTCCTTTACTCTGCTAATGAAAATACTACCCTTCAGAATCAAATAACAGTGCATTTATTGAGGATTCCCTGCAGTGTAAGTCCCTTCCTTTACCCATGAGAACATTACCTTCTCAAATTTGGAGAGTGAGTCCATTAGGCTGATGTTTTCCCAATTTGACCACGGATTACCCAAATGATGATGATCTCAGGGATCTGAGCTAAAAATGGTGGGGATCTTTTGAGCATAAAAGGGTAAATTAAGAGTATCTTCTTACTGAAAATTTTATGTAATACATTTCTCAACTGTAAGTCAAAATAATGATCTGATGCCCTAACTCACTGATGTGTAATCCCCAGGTATCTTTGCTTACAGGGTTGTGCATAATGGCTCTTCTCAGAGCACCCAAGAACCCAGTGGTCCATTAATGTAGGAGAAGATCTGTCAGCTTCTGCTTCTACATACAGGTTCTGGATCAAGACAGCCTGCTGTGAGACCTTTCCTTCAAGTGCATCCACGAGTGTTTTTGATCTGTTGTCCAGAGTTTGCCTTAAAATTATACTTCCACTTTCTCACCTCAACCCCATTCCTACTGGGTCCCTCACCAGGCCCTGTGGATAGACCCTGTTCTATTTCTCAAATCTGACCTGTTCTTACCAGGGATTTTGTGAAGATAAAATCAGTTGAAAGATGTTAAAAACAAAACAAAACAAAACAAAACAAAACAAAAAAACCTTTGAACATGTTAAAGGGGAAACTACAAAGGTATTTTCAGTTTTAGATGGTGATCTTGTAGGTTTAGCATCTGTATACTGCTGCCTTGTTCTAAGTGAAGAAGTAAGTTCTCTAGCATCGGAACCAGGGGAGTAGAACCAACAGGAGGTGAAGAACATAATTGTTTTTGTTTATTTATCATTTATTTAATATTTTATTGTTCCCAGTTACATGTAAGGCAGTTTTGTACAATTGTGTTTCAACTTTGTTTTTAAGACTTTGAGTTCCAGAATCTTTCCTTTCCTTCCTTCCCATCCCCTACTTACAAGGCCTATGTGAAGTCATGCAAAAACACTTCTATAAAAGTCCTGTTGCAAACAAAAACATAGATCTCTTCCTCCATTAAAAAAAAAAACAAAAAAAAAACTTCAAGACAAATAAGGTAAAAAGTAAAAAAATAAAGTTAAAAAAAAAAGGCAAGGCTGATATCTGTAGAATTCAAGATGATGCTGGGAAGTGCTGTAGGGCAGATTAAAGTACTGTAAACTTTAAATAATATCCATACTTTTCTGACCAATGACTTCCTTTTGGAACTAAATATGACATTTGTAAGCTGCACACCAAACTGAGCAACGTCCACATGGCATATCTGTCTCTGTCCACTGCATCCATTTGGTTCCCATTTCAGCATCTCTTTAGATAAAAGGTTTCTGTGATTTGTCCCATTCTCCTGTTTGACAGATTTGCCATATTGCCTAAAAGGAATAATGGTTAAACACCAACAAATTAAATGAAGAAAATGAAAAGTGAATCAGACCCGGAATAAGCTAAAGAAAATACATTCTACATCCAATACCAAGATAAGATTGAAATGGCTTCATGATTTAGACATAAAGGTGACATTATGAGCAAATTAGAAGAACAAAGGATGGTCTCCCTCTCGGATGTGTGGAGAAGGAAAGAATTTGTGGCCAAAGTAGAATCTGAGTACATTATTGAATGCAAAATGAATCATTTTGATTGTATCAAGTTAAAAAGTTTTTGTACAAACAAAAACAAATGCAGACAGAATTAGAAGGGAAGTAATAAACTGGGGGGAAATGTTTACATTCAAGGGTTCTGATAAAGGCTTCATTTCTAAAATAGAGAATTGACTCAAACTTATAAGAATTCAAACCATTCTCCAATTGATAAATGGTCAAAGGATATGAACGGACAATTTTCAGATGAAGAAATTAAAATTATTTGTAATCATATGAGAAGGTGCTCTAAATTATTATTGATCAGAAAAACACAAATTAAGACAACTCTGTCAGATTGGCTAGGATGACAGGAAAAGATAATACTGAATGTTGGAGGGGATGTGGGAAAACTGGGACACTGATACATTCATTGTTGGTGGACTTGTGAACCATTTGGGAAAACAATTTGCCCAAATGGCTATCAAACTGTGTATACCCTTTGACCCAGCAGTGTTACTACTGGGTTTATATCCCAAAGAGATCTTAAAGAAGGGAAAGGGACCCACATGTGCAAGAATGTTTGTGGCAGCCATCTTTGTGGTGGCCAGAAACTAGAAACTGAGTGGATAGCCATCAATTGGAGAATAAATTGTGGTATATGAATGTTATGGAATATTAATCTTCTGTAAGAAATGACTAGCAGGGGACACTAATTAATACATTGTTGGTGGAGTTGTGAAAGAATCCAGCCATTCTGGAGAGCAATTTGGAACTATGTCCAAAAAGTTTTCAAACTGTGCATACCCTTTGACCCAGCATTGCTGCGATTGGGATTATATCCCAAAGAAATACTAAAGAGCGGAAAGAGACATATATGTGCCAAAATGTTTGTGGCAGCCCTTTTCATAGTGGCTAGAAGCTGGAAGATGAATGGATGTCCATCTGTTGGAGAATGGTTGGGTAAATTGTGGTATATGAAGGTTATGGAATATTATTGCTCGGTAAGAAATGACCAGCGGGAGGAATACAGAGAGGCCTGGAGAGACTTAAACCAACTGATGCTGAGTGAAATGAGCAGAACCAGGAGATCACTGTACACTTCAACAACAATACTGTATGAGGATGTATTCTGATGGAAGTGGAAATCTTCAACATAAAGAAGATCCAACTCACTTCCAGTTGATCAATGATGGACAGAAACAGCTACACCCAGAGAAGGAACACTGGGAAGTGAATGTAAACTGTTAGCACTGCTGTCTATCTACCCAGGTTACTTATACCTTCGGAATCCAATACTTAACGTGCAACAAGAAAACTGGATTTACACACATATATTGTATCTAAGTTATACTGTAACACATGTAAAATGTATGGGATTACCTGTCATCTAGGGGAGGGAGTAGAGGGAAGGAGAGGAAAATTCGGAAAAGTAAATATAAGGCTAATGTTGTAAAAAAAAAAAAATTACTCATGTATATGTACTGTAAAAAAATTATAATTATAAAACTAATAAACAAAATATAAACAAACAAAAAAAGAAAAGAAAAGAAAAGAAATGACCAGCAGGATGATTTCAGAGAGGCCTGGAGAGACTTACATGAACTGATGCTGAGTGGAATGAGGACCAGGACTTCACTGTACATGGCCACAACAAGACTAAAAGATGATCAGTTCTGATGGGCGTGGCCCTCTTCAACACTGAGATGATTCAGACCAGTTCCAATCATCTTGTGATGGAGAGAGCCATCTGCACCCAGAGAGAGGCAGTGGGAACTGAGTGTGGACTACAACGTAGTACTTTCATTATTTTTGTTTGCTTGCATTTTGTTTTCTTTCTCATTTTTTCCCCTTTTGGATCTGATTTTTCTTGTGCAGTGTGATTTTTGTGGAAATATGTACAGAGGAATTACACATATTTAACATATATTGGATTACTTGCTGACTGGGAGAGTGAGGGAAAGGAAGAGAAAAATCGGACATAGGGTTTTATAGGCGTGAATGTCAAAAATTATCCATGTATCTATTTTGAAAATAAAAAACTTTAATTAAAAAAATAGAATTGGCAAAAATGAAGAAAAAAAAAAAGACACTAGACAAATGCCAGTGTCTACTCGCTTCCTTAGACTGAAAAGAGAGGTTGGTTATTAAGATTTAAGCTAGTAGGCCATAGGGCCCAAGATTTAGAACCTTAGAGACCAATTGTCTTATTGTTTACAAATGAGAAAAACGAGACTGAGGAATTCGGGATTGGGCCAAGGCCAATTTATTGTTTAATAAATGGATCCTGAGAGTAGCCATGACCCCCTCTAAAGCATTAAATGCTTTCTACACACCAGGTGTTTCGTAGGGGCTAACAGTACAAATGCAGGAAAGGCCACGGGGTCTACCGTCAAAGGGCCAGGGGCTCCCAAACTAAGCTACGCTACCTTTGGACAGCACTCTCAGTGCCCCTTGAAGACTACCTGGTCCGTCCAGATGTGCTCAGCTAGCACAGCATTTGGGAACTTACAGTAGAACCAGTATTATAGGACTGCAGTGGAAAGCATACCTGAGATGAACCAAGCGCCAAATTGGACAAACAGGTACATGTTCTGTTTATCTTTTTAAAATTATTTTAATTCTCAATTTTAGCCCCAACGAGGCATTTCCACGTAGAAGAGAAACAGATTGTACACAATGCTGCGGATCTCTTAAGGGTGCCTGCTTTGGTCTGAAGAGTAATTCTGCCGTAGCTTTCCAAGCTGTCCTGCATCTTTCCCTCCAACATTCTCAAGGGAACGGATTAACTGGGCCTCCCTGCAGCCCCCCTGCGCCCTCCCAATCCTGTGTTTGTGGCCCTTAGGTCACTTCAGAACATCCCACCTTTCCTTCCTGGCCCAGTTCGAAACGTGTTGTGGTCTGAAGCTTTCTCGCTGACGGCACCTTGAACTGCCCCAGCGCTTGCACTCACGCACCTGGGGCCTGCCGTTCGGTCATAAGCATGGGGCCTATCCCTGACTGACGGGACTGAAGCTGGAGGAGGGACGGGGGTTCCTGAGCATCGCCGGGGCCGCTGCTCCTTTTCTCTCCCGGATCCCGGGGACAGAGGTTTTCTGCGGGACTCCGGGCGGCGGGGTGTGGAGATTCGGGGTCCTGGGGTACTTTGGCTCCTCACGTGCTCCGGGTGATAGGGGGTGCACTGGGCCAAGGGGGCCCTTCCCTCCCTCCCTCCCCACCTGGCGTGAATGAAGAAGGGGTCCAGGAGAGGAGAAAGTGATTGGGGAGAAGGGGCAGTGCTGCCAGTTACGGACAAGGGGAGAGGGCGCGAGGCGGCCTTCCTCCCGGCGGCCACGGCTCGGCCGGCCCGCTATAAATAGATGGCCCGGGACAGGCGGTGCAACCGGACCTC
>NC_133622.1:28736599-28939099 GCF_048593235.1 Sminthopsis crassicaudata
AGAATTTGCTAAGTGCTTTTCAAATCTGATTTCATTGCTCTTCCCGACAATCCTGTGATGTAGGTACTATTATTATCTCCATTTTTTTTACATTTGAGGAAACCGAGGGATCAAGATGCTTTGTCACATGGCTAGAGAACACTGGAGGTCTTCCTGACTTAAAGCCCAGTGCCCTAGCCTTAGCCGCAGGACCGGTCCCTCTCATTCAGACCAACCAGGATTAATGTCTTAGACCCAATGTGTAATGGTAATGGCCAGAATGATCCTTCTTAGCAAATGGGATGGGAGTGACCAGGTAATCCTGAGATCAATGGCCAAAGGAACAGGAGGAAAATGGGGCCTGATCCTGTAGCATCTCAGACTGTCACCAGGTGGCACCCTGAAAGCAGCCAGGCCCATAGGTGCTGCCCCAACTGAACAGCTCTCCCGGCAGGTGCCTTTGTGGTCATCGTCAGATCACAGCTTCTCGCTGTCAGACTCGCCCTGACACTGGACTCACTCACCCTCTTGGCTCGAATTTCTCCCCCTGACATCAAGGGCTCCGCTCGGATGCCGGCCAACTGATTTCTGCCTCACAGTGGTTAATGAGCCAAGAACTTGAAGAAATTCATGCTGGGAGAAGAAAGGAGATAAATTGTCCAGAACCTGCCTCAAAAGCAGGAGAGTTTAAAGGACGGGTCACTGAAAACATTTTAACGCAGCAGAACACGCTGACATCAGTTTCCTCAGAATGTGCTTTCCCGAGGAGCCATTCCAAGATTCTCTTGTGTCCTTAAAACAGAGAATACTTCCAGCTATATTTCAGTGCAATTGATTTCCTTTGTAATTCTATGAATTTTATTCTATGCATTTAAAAACCATTATTCTGAGAAGAGGTTCATAAATCTCACCAGATCATCCAAAGGGTCTTTGGCACAAAAACAGTTAAGAACCTCCAAGATTAACCCGAAATTTTACTGATAATAAAACTGAGGCCCGCTGATATTAAGGGACTTTCCTAAAGCCAAGGAAGCAATGAATGAACAGCTAGGACTGAAGCCCAGGTGTTCCCAGGCTCCCTGGCTGTAATCACTTAAGAAGTAGGGATTTAAAGTCAGGAAAAAAGCGTGTTCCAGGCCTGGAAGGTCTGAGGAGCCTTTCTAGAAACTTCCACTTGAGCAGAGTTTTCCTTCTTCCACGTGGATTTGATTTAAAGACCCGGCCAGGTGAGAAGCTGTCCCATTTATAAGTAATTCACCAACTTCCTTCCCTATTCTCTTGGAGACTGAGCGCTCCCCTTTTTGCTTTCAGGGTTCTGATTCTGCCCCTGGTTTCCAAAAGAAAGTCCTCTTGTCCTGGCCCTGGTTCAGGCGCCATGGACTCACAGACCTGGCGGCTGGCCCGCGCTGGACAGTCTGCTGCTTTCTGAGGCGGGGCGCTGGGCGAGGCTGAAAACAAAAATAATTTTGGCCTGTTGAACCAGATCGGCGGGATCGGGGCAGCTGTGGGGCGGAACCCCAACCTCAAGGTAAGGGCCTGAAGTCATGCACTTTATCTTTTGGTCCTGACCTTAGGTCAGATGCCTCCAGTAAATTAATCCATCTGCGGACACACCCAGTGAGGTCTCACTGATGTCATCATGGCTTTGGATCAACTGTCAGTTTCTCCCCTGGAAAAAAATTCTGATGGGAGGAGAAGAACTATGGGGAGTGATGGAAAGATCTGGATTCAAATCTCAGTTCTTCCACTTATTACACATATACATATATAAGTATAGACATATGTGCATGTATACATATATAAGTATATGTACATGTATACCCATACATCTATACATGCACACATATACATATACATCTATACATACACATATATAGAGGGATGGGTATAGTTAGATACATATATATACACACACATATACCTCTACCTATGTGTGTGTGTGTGTGTGTATATGTATATATATATATTTAGAAATAGATAGATGTACACCCTCTGACATTTCTGGACCCATATCCTTATTTGTAAATTAAGGATAACAATATTCACTTCCCCTGCCTAACAAAATGGGTGTGAAGAAAGTGTTTTGTGTAAAATCTTTTTTTTTTTCCCCCTGAGGCTGGGGTTAAGTGACTTGCCCAGGCTCACACAGGCAGGAAGATGACTCCACTCTATCCACAGAACCATCTCACAGCCCAAATAATAGTAAATTCATCTGAATTGGGCTTACCCTCAGTAGGCCTCCTAAATCCATGCCCGTTTAACCCACGGGGATTGTTGTTGGTGTGGCAAAGAATAATAATAGCTGATATTTAAAAAGCCCTTTAAAGTTTATAAAGCACTTTACATAATAGCTGGCATTTTAAAAAGTCCCTTAAAGTTTAGCAATCACCTTACACATGATTTCCCTTTTGAGTCTCATGGCAAGCCTGAAGTAAATCCTAAGGCATCATCGTGCCCATTTGACAGATGAGGATGTTGAGGTTCGGCTCACGCATCTGGAAGCGTCCAACACAGAATGTGGCCGGGTCTCCTCCCCACCCCATCCAAAGTCCAGCCCAACAATGGCTGTTGCCAAGTTGCATTCTGGGCCCGTCTAACCCCCTTACATGAAGCTGGCCTCTGGCTTTGGGCCAATGGTCCCTATTAGTTGGACTCTTGCATGCTTTCTTCCCCAGCAGCCCTGGGCGTCCCAGAAGCCCCGAATTCCTTTTGCTCCGGCCCCACAGGATGGAGTGGGAGCCACATACCAGTCAGGGGTGGATTTCCTCGGGCTGACCCGGCTGTGCACCCTGCTCTCCAAAGTATTTGATCTCCCTGATCTCTGATACCAGGGGAGGGGCCCTCCTCCCCGCTGCCACTCCCGCCCCTTCCTAAGGCTTTTTTATCTTTTCCCTGACTTGAATTTCATAGTTTCTCCGGGTGTTATCTGATAGGGATGTATTTTCTGGCTTCAGTCAGAGGCTAGGGCGTAACTAGGAGGGGCAGTGGGGAAAGAGGCCAGGTACGCCCTGGGGAAGAGGTGGAGGGTGGGGCAGGGTGGGACCTGCACGTGTGGGCTCTAACTATGAACATGCCCGCAGGACACTTCCTGTAGAACCTAGGTCCCCCCTCCCCCTTCCTCTTGCCTCTCCCACCCTCAAACTCCCTTCTAGGTGGTCTGTTAAATGTCCTCCCATTTGCCAAAGCCGCCAAAAAGACCAGTTATGGACGACAGCCGGCCTTCCTCATCTTCCCCACTTTGGTGTATCCCAGAATTCCCCTTCAGTGCACCCAGCCCAGTCGGACAGAGCCGCTGCTTTGCTCAGGCTAATTCTGACTGGTTCTCTTTCTGAAAAAACGGTCACTGAACTTCAGTTCCATTCAACAGGCGTTTGCTGATCGGTCACAATTTGGGGGAAATGGGTGGGATGATGGGCCTGGGGACAGAAGATGCGGCTGCAGGGTGCCCGGCTTGTCCTAGAACAACTGCCCGCCTCCATCCCTTTCTTCATGTCATAGCACCCCCTTTCCAGGATTGGAAACCTTAAGGGTTATATAAATACTATTGTTGTCCAGTCATTCAGTCGTAATCTAATTCTTTGTGGATCTTATCATGTCAAGTCTGTCCGGAGATTTTCTTGGCAAAGATACAGGAGGGGTTGGCCATTTCCTTCTCCAGCTCATTTTACAGATGAGGAAACTGAGGCAAACAGGATTAAATGGACTCACCCAGGGTCACACAGCTAGGGAGTGGCTGAGGACAAATAAGAATTCAGGTCTTCTTTACTTCAGACCCAGCTTTCTATTCATTGAACTACCCACCTACCTCCTTATCTAAATGCTAGCTGTTATTATTTAAGCATTAGAGAGACAAAAAAAAAATAATAATTGCTTCCCTCAAAGAACATACATCCCTATATATATATGACCATATATAGAATGTACACAATATAAATACTATATATTCTATATATGGTCATATATATAGGGATGTATGTTCCTTGAGGGAAGCAACTGTTTATAGGAATGTATATAGGAATATATATATATACACATACACACACACATATATACACACACACAAACACACAAACATCCATATATATATATATGATCATATATAGAATGTACACAATAGATATACACTATATATATGACCATATATAGAATGTACACAAGTAAGTCCACACAAAGTATATTAAAAGTAACTTGAAGACATTTCAAGAGAAAGGAAGCCTTAATAACTTGCTTGGGGAGAAGAGATTTTTGAGTGGATGGTATTGACATGACCAGAAACAAAAGGATGATGACGTTGGGTTTGGTGATGAATGTGGCAAAAACCAGGGGGCACCTGGCTGAGCTCTGAAGGAAGTAAGGGAGAGGAGAGGAGGAAAGGCCCGCCAGGGATGGGGAACAGCCCAAGTCAGAATGCCCTGTCTGGGGTAAAGCTAAGAGTCCGGTTTGATTAGAACAGAGAATAAAGGAAGGAACATAATAAGAAGTAGTAATAAGATAGAATAAGTAATATTATGATAAGAAGTAATTGTTATTATAAGAAGACGTAAGACTGGGAAAAGGAGAGAGGCTCAGGATTGTAAAGTTTTAATGTCAAGCTGAGGGACCTTCATTTTCTCCTTTCTCGTTAATCGGGAGGTAGTGAGATTTTGAAGCAGCGTGAACCAGCCAGCGGGGTCAGATCAGTGAGGACCGTGACTGAGCTCTGGGAAGAACGTGGCAGGGAAGATCTGGGTCTGCTGTTTCTTGATCGATTTAGCATCCTAATTTCAGAGATGTTATCATCAGCATGAGTAAATGCCCAGCGTGTACTAGATACTGACCTGGAAAGGTACTCAGTCACAGTGGCTGTTCTCCCATGGCTTATCTGATTTCTCTTGGTCCTCTGCTGATAACCCTTTTGAGAATTCCAAGCAGGTACTTCCACTCACTGTGATCGGGGCTGGTTTTTCATGTTGCTTGCTGGTCAGTCATGTCTGACTCTTAGTGACCTCATTTGGTGGCAGAGATACTGGAGTGGTTTGCCATTTCCTTGTCCAGATCATTTTTAGTTGAGGACGCTGAGACACCTAGGGTTAAGTGACTTGTCCTGAGTTACACAGCTAGTAAGTTCTGAGGTTGGATTTGAGCTCAGAAAGATGAGTTTGGCTTTCTATATACTATGGTGCCCTTTCATGTTGGTAAGGGGCAGCAAAAATGAAGGTATCAGTGGGCCATCATTGTCCATGCTGTAGGAGGTACAGAACAGCTTTGTAACTGGTCTCTCTACTTCAAGGTTCCCTCCAATTCATCCTCCATATCAAAATCAATTTTTAAAAAAAATTCACATGTCTGATCCCAGCAGCCTCTCCTCAAACTTTCTTTGGCTCCCCGTTGTCTACCGAATATAATTTAATCTTTAGAATGATGTCCATGGCACTCTGAAATGTGACCTTACTGGTCTAATCTTATTTCATGCTATTACCTTCATAAATTCTATGCATCAAGCACCACTGGAGCTAACTAATGTTTCAGACTCGTGGCCACTCCCAATTCTGCTGTGCTCAGTTCCTGAAACCCGACCTCTCACCTGTCCCTCCAGTTCTGGCGGTGACCTTTCCCAAGCCCTAGACGGACTACCTACACCTCCGTGATACCTTCTCACAAAGCCCCTGCTAAAAGTGGTTTCCCTCCTTCCTTCAATGCCCCGGGACACTTTTGGTCTCTCACAGTCTAACTTGCAGTTACAGCTAAATTTTGATTAATCCCAATAATGAGTCAGGCTGCAGCAGTTAAATTATTCTGACATGCTCCGTATAATTCCATTGGATTAGACAGAACAACCATATTTGACTTGATTACAACTTCAAATTGTGTGAGAACTACTTTCATGGGATAAGTTATTTGCAATAATTGGGAACTAACTAGATTCATGCATATGTGTCGTCCCCGTACTAGATTTTGGCTGGATGATTGGTTTTTGTCCTTAGCTCTTGAAGGAGACCAAAATGGTATCACTGCGTTAGCGTCAAGTTACGGTGCGTCCGACTGTGATCAGACCAGTATGAGCTCAGAGTGCCGGGCCACAGGATGGACACAAATAGTCCATATGGACTTTGTGCATCAGGAGTTTCTGCTGAACTAATTCAGTTCTGCTTTGCTCCTAGAGCACGGCACCTTCTCTGAAGAGGGCACGCCATGCTAGGGGGTCCTGAGCCAGGGTCACCCATATCTCACAATCAAATTCAAAGTTTTTAAGAGAGACTTTGAGAATGTCCATGTACTGCTTTTTCTGGCCACCAGGTGAGAGCTTGAATTTTAACTCCTAAGAGGAAGAGCTGTTGTTTTTTCATCTCGCTATCTCGGATGTCTAACATTGTGCATTGTACCTGGTGGATGTTTAATAAACATTTGGATGATTTAACTTATCAGAAGTCTGAAAACAGAAACTCCCATTCTTAATATGTATGTGATTGTGGTGTTTTTTTTTTTTTTTTTTCCAGTTATTCCCAGTAGTAGCATTTTGTTATTTTTTATTATAGCTTTTTTATTTACTAGATATATGCATGGGTAATTTTTCAGCATTGACCCTTGGAAAACCTTTTGTTCCAACTTTTCCACTCCTTCCCCTCCTCTCCTCCCCTAGATGGCAGGTTGATCAATGCATGTTAAATATGTTAAAGTACATGTTAATATGTATGCAATTGTTAACCGAATTATTTCCCTAGCCAGAGTTTTTACCAAAAGCAGGGACCTCTGTGGGAGCAGATTTTAAAAAGGTGGTTTGATCTTCTACCCCACCCATTGCCACACCCATTGAGATCCCAGAGCACGCCTACTTAGGTAGCCTGAAGGGGATAAAGAATAATATATGGTTGCTGAGAAAAAGAATTCTACACACCCACCAAAGAAGTATGGGTGTATCTCCTTAAAGTAAATCCAACATATAAAAATCTAAAGCTATAAAATAAATTAAGGAGTAAAGACAATACAAAAGGAAGCTTTTTTGCAAAACTAAATAAATAAAAGATGGCTGGCTACTTCTGAATAGTGAGTTCTCAATGCATTTAAAACATTATCACCTAGATTTCTCAAGTCATTGTTTTAAGGTTTAAGAAGTGCTTGCCTAATTACAATCTGGGGAATTATGCTATGAAATTGAATCAGAATCCTTCAGGAAAGAACGCTTATCACATAGAATAAGATATACTTTAAGTATACAAGTAAGTATAGAACTAAGTATACTTTAATTATACAAGTAAGATACAAGGATATCTCTTTCTTGGGCCAGCCAAAGAATAGAGAAGAGAAGGGAGAAGAAAGTCAAGGAAGGCAAGAGCAGAAAGTGGTTCGTTGAAATTTATTTGATATAATTTTAGGATACAATTAATTACTATCAATGAAACAATCAGTCCAAAAAACTAAGGAATAAAATCATTCACAAAACTATGCATTCTTGACCATTTTGAGTTTGCTAAAAGAGTTCATTTTCCTGACTTGTTTGCACAATTCACATAACTCTGTTTGCCTCAGTTTCCTCATGTGTAAGATTCACTGGAGAGGCCACTCTAGTGTCTTGCCAAGAAAACCCCAAATCGGATCATAAAGAATCAGAAAATGAAATGATTGCACAAAAATGTAGCTAACACCAATATATCTTTGGGGTATACCCATCATACCCCATCATTTGATGGCCCTGTATGGGGAGAGTCTGACTATATTCTTTTTTTTTTTTTTTAATAGCTTTTTATTTACAAGATATATGCCATAGGTAATTTTCCAGCATTGACAATTGCAAAACCTTTTGTTCCAACTTTTCCCCTCCTTCCCTCTACCTCTCCCCCAAATGGCAGATTGACCAATACATGTTAAATATGTTAAAGTATAAGTTAAATACAATCAATGTATGTATACATGTCCATACTGATTGTAGTCTTCTAAAATCAATATGATCACGACATATTATGGAGGATGAAAAAGAGATCTAGATGTGTTAAGTGACATACAGTTAAGAGGTAGGATTGTGGATCAGAACCTTCCAAAGCTCTTCCAATTCCAACTGGGTTCTTTCATCACGACTCTTTGGTTTGGAACTTAAATGAAAGGAGAGGCCTTGAATTTTATTTGCTGTCATGTGGCTAACAGACCTGAAACATAGTCTCTGAAGAATTGAAAATGAGTATAACAAATGAGAAACTGCAAATAACAGAAGTAAAAGTCCTTGGGAAGATGGTTATTGTAAAAGGTTGTGTGATGATCATGAGGGACCACAGGTGCAGAGCTAGAGTGATCCACTGTGACCTTTTCCATGTCGAGATTAAGTGAGAAAAGCTTCTAGGTGGGCCTTGTATTGAAGCAATGGGGAAGACTTTTGGGTGGGCTTGACTGCATCTACATCAATGAATCCATTTGAATATTTGAAATGTACTTTATTTGCATTTCTCTCTCCTTCCTATCTTTTCTTCTGATTCTCTATAGTGTAGTTGTAATCTGGGAGAATGTTTTAATTTGCATTCCACTTTGAGAATTTTAGCCCTATGTATACATTTAGCAGACAATGAGAATGAATAATCTTACCAAGTAAATCAGTTCTGCCAGTAAATCAGATCTGCTGTTGTTTTTGCTTCCTAAAATTTCACTTATGGTAAGTTTTATTAAAAGAACATACCCACTTCCCTATTTTCATATCCCAGAACTGTAAATATTGATGAATCATCACCAAGATGAAGGGTGAACTAGAAATCAAACAAATTACAGACTTCCTAGGAATTACAGAGGGAAAGCAGAAAACAAGCATTTATGAAGCACCTTCTGTATGCTAATTCACCTTGTTAAGCTTCACAAATGCCTCATTTGATCCTCACAACAATCCTGGGAGGTAGTTTCTAGTATTATCTCTATTTTATAATTGAGAGATCTGAAGCAGTCAGAGGTTAAGTGACTTGTCCAAGATCACTTAGGCTAGTAAGTATCTGAAAGCAGATCTGAACTTGAGTTTTTTCTGATCCTAGAATTCTTATTAAGTGAAAATTTGTTTTTAGCAAAAATTAAATACCAGCAATGGGACTTAGTCTTGGGACAATAAATATAACAGGTCAACTTTGAAAAATAATTATATAGTTTTTGTTTACTTGGTTTGACTTTTTCCTATTCATCCTTTTCATCTGATAATTCATGGGAATTTCATTCAAAAACAAGAAAATTAAATCTTCTGGCAAGTTCATCTTGGATCTAATGAATAGGATTTAGTTATTAAAATTTCAAAAGATAGTTAACAGAGGGGCAGCTAGCTAGGTGACTTAGAGGATAGAGCATCAGCCCTGAAGTCAAGAGGACCTGAGTTCAAATCTGATCTCAGACACTTAACATTTCCCTATTGTATGACCCTGGAGGAGTCACTTAACCCCAACTGCCTCAGCAAAACAAACAAAAAAGATAGTTAACAGCTATATGAAGTAGTTCCTTGATGTGAATCTATTTTTATAATATTTCCCCCTCTATACATTAAAACAATTTTAAAATAAGATATGAATCTTAGTGACATCTCCATCAAGTCCCCATGTTATTTTTATGAAGTTTTCAAGTTACTAAATAGAAAACAATAGAAACAGAGTGAGAATTAGGTGCAAAGTTAGTGTACAGATGTGACACTAGAATCAGTAGGAATCCAAGGATATAATGACTTAGGGTCTAAATGTGTCCTGAGAAAAAAATTCAGTTCAATACACAAGCACTTAAATGGACACCAGGCAACTTGATTGATACTAGGCTTACAAAGATTCAGATTCTGGAGATGTATAGATAGAAGTGATAGAACATAATTTCATTGAAAGTCAAGAAACTAATGTTGTATTTTAACAACTTGTTAAGATAGAGTATTAGGAGTCCAGTTTGGATAGAATTGGATGGCCCAGGTAACAGCAACCTTTGTTTAGAATTCAGTCAAAAGTATCAAATGAAAATCAATTCAGTTGAATTTGATAAGCATTATTAAGTGACATTATCTTTGAGATATTAGATGACGATATAAGGGTAAAACAAAAATATCCCAACTCATGTGGGAGCTTATTGGGGGACTAAAAAGAATATAAAGAAATAAATACAAAATATTTACAAGGAAATACAAAGTAATTTTATGAGGAAAAGACCATTAATACTTGAGGCAATGAATGAAAGGCTTCATATATAAGAAATCACTAAATGTGCTTTGTGAGAAAATGTATTCCGAGGCAGAACTGAGGAAGGAGAGCATTC
Source organism: Sminthopsis crassicaudata (assembly GCF_048593235.1). Classification (NCBI taxonomy): domain Eukaryota; kingdom Metazoa; phylum Chordata; class Mammalia; order Dasyuromorphia; family Dasyuridae; genus Sminthopsis; species Sminthopsis crassicaudata. Next base: position 28,746,806 of record NC_133622.1, read on the forward strand.
TAGACATGGGCTACCACACGGGCAGTCACAAAGGTAGAGGATGGATGAGATGTATGGGGAATGCTGGCAAGTGAGTTTGACCAATAATAATAACAATGATAGCTAGCATTTATAGAGAGCTTCCAGGTTTCCAAAGCACTCCACAGATATCATCTCATTTTATCCTTGGGACAACCTTGGGAAATAGATGCCCTTAGTATCATCATTTTACAGATAAGGAAACTGTGGCAGAGGTTAAGTGAATTGCTCAGGGTCACATGGCTAATAAATGTCTGGAGTCACATTTGAACACTGGTCTTGTTTGTAGGTCAGTGCTCTGTCCATTCAGCACCACTTAGTTGCTTCAGAGGAACAGATAGTTCAGGACTAGGAAATGCCAGGAAATGAAGTTGGAGATTTAGTTGGAGGGGAGGGCACAGAGAGGTGAGAATGATAAGCATTGTCTGATTGCCCATTTTGATTGTGAAGCTAACCAAGAGCCAAAAAGTCAGTACTTTGGCCTGGGATCCCCAAGGTTAGAGGAGCCAGTTTCTGCACTGTCTAGCTCTAAGGTAAGCTCCTCAGAAGTGTTGTGTTAAAACCAAGTAGTGTCCAGAGCCCTCACAATCACAAGTGGAAACATGCCATAAATGCCTATTAGATTTGAATTTTGCTTTGATAAATGAGTATTAAGTTCACTTTTGTTGAGGAAAGGCAAAGAAGTTTGAATTTACTGTCTTCTCTTAAATGCATCCGCATCTTAGCCCACTAGAAGGTTGCAACAGAAGAGAGTGTCTCTCAGATAAAGAGCAGGTACAGTTTTAAATAAATAAAGGGCCCTTTCTGGGACTGGGGGACCCAAAATTTAAATTTATACCATGTCTAGTACTCTATTTCTCACACACACACTATGTGTATATACATATGTACGGATATACTCACATACACATGTTTATATGCTATATGCACGCACTATACATGGATGCACATATATAATATTCATGTCTATAGTTTCACAAAAGTCTTAGATTTAAGCTTTAATAGAATATGTACATAATATATGTATATATATACATTTATGTGTATACACATAGACACAGACTCATGGACACACACTTAGTTCCTTACCAGAAGTTTCATTCTCATTTGTATTTATCTCAAGATCTAGAAATATCCTGTACATTATGTGAATGAATATGTATTAGTGAATATATATTAAAATTTGATCCAAAGATGCATTTATTATTTCATTGCAGTTCATTCAGAAGGAAGCCTATTACATATGGATAGATGTTTATTGAATTGAAATGAGGGTTTGGAAGACACTAGAACTTATGAAATGCATCTTATTAAAGAGTTGAAAGGATTTCATCTTCATAATATACAAGAACTTGTGTCCAGGAACACGAGGAGAATATCCGCTTCTCTCTTTCTGAAGATTATTAGAAATAGGCTTGATGTCCTTCCTCAGGGGATGGTAGAGGTGTGCCCCACTGGAAGTATAAGGGGATGAATCAGACAATATTTCGAGGTATCTTCCAGTTCTATGATCTACAGTGACAGTCCAAGAAGCTCAGATGTATGGGGAGAAGGGAAGGCGTTCAAGGATCTTGGGATGTTTGTGTGTGAAGTGGAGCCTTCAAAGTCACAGATGAGCATTCTGGAACTCACTGGGAATAAGTATCATGAAAATTCTAATTCCTTTAAGTTACGTGTGGTAAAATATGGGTAACACTTGAGTCAAGAAAAATGGCAATGAAGCTAATAGTAGGAGGACTAAGTACAGGGTGGTGCCCAAAAAGCAGGGTTAGGTGTTGGCCCATTTTATCTTTATTAATGACCTATAAGAAATAAACACCTTCATGAAATTAGCCTAGCAGACCAAATTACAAGGTGTTGCAAACCCTGGGAGAGATGAAATGAAGGAGTTGCCAGAGGAGAATGCTGTTGGGATAAAAAGGTAAGAGCTAAGTGAAGAACAAATTCAGTGAAGTTCAGGGTATAAACTGATTGGGGGGAAAGTTGTTCAAAACCCATTCAATGCCATTATTTCTGTGCACACCCTCCTCCCCGCCCCCAATGTCTTCTCTCCAAAGTCTTTCCATTCCCACAATCCAGCTCAGTTCAAATCCTCCTTATCTCTCACCTGGACTATTACAGCCGATATTCCTACTTCTAGTGCTCCTCTCCAATCCATCCACCCTACTACTCTCAGATTAATCTTCCTGACATCCAGACAGTCCTCATAGTTCCTTCTTCTGATCCACAATTTGCCATTACTTGCTGAAAAAGTCTCAACTTCTCTCTGTGTTCAAGATCCTCCATTATTTGACTCTAACTTACCTTGCTAACTTTATCTTCACTAGTCCCCTCTAGCACCAGCGACACTTCTTTATATTCATGTCATAAACTCCTTGAGGTCAGAGACAGTGTGATCTCTTTTTTAACCTTTTCTATGCTCAATCCTTGGTGTAATATGTCTTAGACAGAATAGGCACTTAATAGAAATTTGTTGAATTGAATGCAATAGCTCTAGACAAACTAAACAGTTTGGTGTTTCCAGAAAATCGCCCCTTTTGTTCCTGCCTTTCCTTTTCCCTCTTGATCCTTATAAGTAGAGTTCATTCTTCAAGACCCAATAAAATCCCATAATCCTCAACAGCCAGAAGCCATTTCTTCCTCCATCAGATGGTTACTATATCTCTTACCACACATGTACATTATGTTTTTGTAGAATAGTTCTTTGTGTAAATGTGTTTTCTGGAATGCTCAATCATAAGCTCCTTGAGAGAAACCATTGTGTTAAACATACTAGTCAACTCATAATCTCTCATAGAATGGCCTTTCAATAAAAAAGACATTAAATATGTAAATATGTATTGACTATGTGCACTAGAAGGCAAAACACCAATAGAAAGGACAAAATAAGGAGTAGTAAAAGACAATCAGAATGCAATAGGCAAGAGGAGATCTGCTGACTTTAGATTTTCCATAGGAAAGAACCCCTAAGTTTTAGATAATCCACTTATAAGTAAAAATATTCTCGGTAGTAACAATGATTTTACAACAAAAATGAATTCACAAAGAATAATTGTTGCAAAGACCAGAATAGGGGTAAATCTGGAAAGAGGATGGAAGGTGCTAATGGTTTCCTAGACAACAGAAATCATATTGTTAGCCACTCTCCTGATGGCTCTTAGTTCCTTGGTTACCAATTCAGAGCTAAACAGTGGGTGCTGTTGGGGACATTGTTGTTTGTCTTTCATTCTCAAAGGGACTCATGGCATCAGGAAGGAATGCCATGACATGCAAATGGATGCAGCACTAAAGGCAAGTACTTAATGATGCTAGAAGGATGTTAGCCAAGCTATAAAGTGAAGAGTCTGTGATATGTGAGCGGGTGAGTTAGCACAAACAATGCAATAATAGACACATTGGTGATTGAGTCTAAGATCACCTGGGATTCAAAAATTACTAATCCATAACTGTGCAACTCATGCCTGAGGACTTCACCTGACAGGAAGGACCCAGGTGAGCTTTGGAGGACTTCTCACTTGGAAAACTTGCCTCCACCCAGATAATTTGGGAACTTCCTGTCTAACATCTAGAATGCCTTTGATGCTTATTACCTCTGTGGATGTGTCACTTAGATTTCCTGGATCTTATTTTCCTAGTCTGTCAAATGATTAGGCTAACCTTAAAACTTAGGCTAATCTTAAAACTTCCTTCCAGTTCTAGTTATGTATTCCTTGAAAACACATTGTCTTACAAGGATTTATGGATGAAGAGATTTGTCCACAGATCAAAGGACCCAAAAAGGGTTTAAAGTGGAGAGAAATCAATCTGTCATTGGTTTGTCTTACAGCCTACAATGTACAGACTGTCTCCTACAAGCCTTCGATAGGGCTCCATTACAGTACATGCTTCTTATGAAAGCTCCTGTGGTCTTTATATATATATGGCTGTTGTAAACTATAGTTCAGTCCATCAGAAGGTGCTCTCCCCAGTAGATGTTGTTCCTTGTCCTGCTGTTGTTATATTATCTATCTGGACTTCTAGTAAAACTCTCCCTGAACTCTTCGTAATTAGTTGAGTCACTCATGAAGGTGTTGAAATATTCCCAGAATTCCTTCCTTTCCTGTATCTAGTTTGGATTTTAAATCAACAGGAATCCTGTTCTGGTCTTTGTCTCTGCACTTTGTGTGTGCATGTGTATGTTGGGAGATGGGGGAGAATTCTAGTACTCCTTCAGGAACGGGACCTGCATGTGCCAAAATGTTTGTGGCAGCCCTTTTTGTAGTGGCTAGAAACTGGAAAATGAATGAATGTCCATCAATTGGAGAATGGTTGGGTAAATTATGGTATATGAATGTTATGGAATATTATTGTTATGTAAGAAATGACCAGCAGGAGGAATACAGAGAGGCTTGGAGAGACTTACATCAACTGATGCTGAGTGAAATGAGCAGAACTAGGAGATCATTATACACTTCAACAATGATACTGTACAAGGATGTATTCTGATGGAAGTGGAAATCTTCAACATAGAGAAGAGCTAATCCAATTCTAATTGATCAATGATGGACAGAATCAGCTACACCCAGAAAAGGAACACTGGGAAATGAGTATAAACTGTGAGCATTTTTTTGTTTTTCTCCCCAGGTTATTTTTACCTTCCAAATACAATTCTTCCTTTGCAACAACAACAACAACAACAACAAAATTCGGTTCTGCACATACATATTCTACCTAGGATATATTATAACATTTTAAATATGTATGGGAATGCCTGCCATCTAGGGGAAGGGGTGGAGGGAAGGAGGGGAAAAATTCAGAACAGAAGGGAGTACAAGGGATAATGTTGTAAAAAAATAAAAAATTACCTATGCATATGCACTGTCAAAAAATGTCTTAATTATAAAATTAATAAAATAAAAAATAAAATAAAATAAAAATCTAGTACTCCTTCAGAATCTCCTCCTTTCCTTCTTAGAGAGTTTTAGCTGACTATACTTACTTATTCCTTCCTGCTCTCCTTTTCCTCTGGAAATTCTTTAGATTTCTCTGGGGGATGCCTTGCTCTTGGGAAATTCATTCATAGTGCATTCCTGCCTTGATTTCCATATCTATCATGGGGGAAGGGACCCACTTTTTTTTTAACTGAAGATTTTCAGTTTTTATTAGATTTAGTGTAAGGTAAATACACTATTGCTGTGGAAAACCACATAGCTTATTTCTATATTATATGAACTTATTTGCCATCATTTATACAACTTTTGAATTACAATCTTTAACTTTTCATCAAAAACAAAGATAAATATGAAAAAAAAACATTTTGGGAGGTTAGAATATAGAAAGAAATTGGCTTTACACAATATTTACTTTAAAATTCTGAATGACATGAGTAGAATTTGTAATTTAACCTTTTTAATGCAGAGAATGAGGTCAGAATTTAAGAAAAGTGGAAGAGGGAAGAGGAGGAAAAATAAATGTTTCACTTTTATGGAAGGATAACTTTAATTAGACACATAACATGAAAATTAGCCAATGTGGCAAAATATTGAAACAGAAAAGACAAATATAACATTTGTAAACAACTGTATGACCCAAATCTTTTGAACATGCTAATATTGCTATAAGAAAATGATGGCTAATTTTTATTTGACTCAGAAAAGACATTGCTACTGCATAGATCTCAGAAGGACAAAATTTTTTTTTTCAAAGATCTATTTTAAGGTAGGCAAATGTTACCTAAAGCTGATCATTTAGTTGGTAAATCACCTCAAATTCTTGTTTCCCTTCCTTTCTGACCCAATCTATCTCTGGTAGCCAAACAAGAATTAAATTTGACTTCTTGACAAAACCCCATTTAGAAGTTTGAATGAGAGTATGTTGAAGAAATGGTAAACATGAAGTTTTGATGTTATCTAGAGATTCAAATGATCTCTACCATCTCTCCTTGTCCCCTGTTACCAAGGATAATTGGGCATTGCCTTTACTTATCTTTAAAAAATAATAATACGAATAACTTTAGACTGGAAAAACAAACTATTTAAGAATTAAAGTTGAATTTTCTTCAATATATAGAAGAATAAAACACTTAAAATACTAGTTGACTATAAACAAGGAAGTAACTGCTCTAAATGTCCCTTTGAATTATGTACCATATCCTCCAACTAGCATGACCTTCACTTAAACTAAAGAACTTCTATTTCCCCTTTTACATATGGGTAGTGATGTGGTACAGCAATAACCAGTTGATATCCTGAAATATGACCTGTCGTCTGTGATTATTAGCCATGCAGGTAAAATCATGCCTTCCCTGCTGCCATGTAACACGCTTTGAAATGTGTTATGAAGATCGCTAATCATGGACTGAGTCCATTTTGGTAGATTGAAAGATTGTATGAAAGTAGAAATGCTTTGGCTAACTGTGCCATTCATAACTCTACAGATATATTCTCTTTCAATTACATTTTGCTATAAATATACATACCCTTAAGTTCATCTTAACATCAGTTTCAGCTAGTTAACCAAATTATTTGGAAATGATAACCCTTCCTTTACTTTAAAAAATGAGAAATTTTAGCTTCTAGAGACTTCCTAATAACAGTTGAGCTAAAAATTAGTCTTTAGCATCAAATCATCCTTCATATTTATAATATCTTTTTTCTCTATATACCTATATCTATATCCCCCCTTTCTCTCCCTCTATCTCTCAAACACACACACACACACACACACACACACACACACACACACACACACACACACACATATACACAAATAAATGTCCATGTACTTAAAACACAAGCACATGCACAAAATGCACATAACATGAAACTTACTGGGAAGAGAAAATGAAAGTCCATTTTATGACCCATTTTAGTCAACAGTTCTGATATTAAGGTTCTTGGGTAAAGACTCATCTGGAACAACCAAGCAATCCCAATAAAAGTTTCAATGATCTTTTGGGTATTTTGATGACATAGCAACGAGAGCAGCCTGTTATATTAAAATTTTTCTTCTCAGAAAATATAAATGCTTTCACAATTTAATAATGATGCCTTATCCACTGGGACTGGCTTTGATGCCAGGTTCAAAGATATCACTAGGTTATAGAAATTTTAAGTGTTCCATGATCTTTTATTACTACCTTGAAGTTATTTTTATCTACGTGATTGTAGGCAATAGAGAAGATTGAGTCATAGGCATGCACACATGCACACACACACACACACACACACACACACACACACACACACACACACAGTTATTTCATTTTAGCTGATGAAATGTGGCTCATTTTCTCTTTGGGCAAAAGGGGGATGGCGGGCATCCACTCTAGGCTAGACTTGCTTGGAACAGCATCACACGCATCGCTGGAATAAAGAGAGAGCTTGATGACTGGATGCTGTTTGTTTTTGCTTCCTTGACCTTCTGGATTTTCTAGTTTTCTTTCCTTGTTTAGTGATCCCTTTCCTTTACTAAGTCCAAGTCTTTCAAGCCAGAATGATGCATTACATCTGTGAGGAATCCTGTTTCCTTTTCATAGCTTTTTGAATATGTCAAATAAAACCAGCTAGATATGACTTGGAAAAAATGATCTCTTAAGATGGATCATTTTCTTTAGCTTTTATTTAATTTTTTAAAAGTTTCTCTTTTTTTAGTTTTTATTTAAGCTTTATTTAAGAAATCTGAGAGGCACAAAAGTTCAAAGGTTTCAATCGATGCATATACACAACCATCTTTAATTAAAAACATTTTAAAAGGAGACATTTTGCTCATCAGTTCAATAAGACGAGACCAGACTTCTACATTGGCTGTTGTACTCTCTCTCACGGTTTCTACATCCCTTCTCAAAAGGATTGGCTTCCAAATCTTTACATCTAGTACAGATCGTTTTATTCTGAACTCCAGAACCAGGAACTTATATATAGGTCTTTTTCACCTAAATGTCTCACTTCAAACTGTGTCCAAACGAGTTTATGATGTTTTTCCGAAACCCATTCCTAATTCTGATGCCAGTATTTCTATTAGTGGCTACACTATTCACCTAACCTCATGTCTGAAACTGGTGCAATGACCTTTGGCTCTGGAGTCAGAGGATCTGTGTTCAAATCGTCTCTGAGTCTCTCACTATCTATATGACTTAAGAGAAGTCACTTAACCTATCTAGACTTTAGTATCCTCATTTGTAAGATGAGGAGGATTGGGCTGGATAGACCAATTCTAGTTCTATGATTTTGAGATCTTATGACTTTCTTTCTCCCTCACTATTCACATCCAAACAGTTAGCAAGTCCTCCTGAATCCTGCATGGATAACTCTCATTCATTCCTTATTCTCCATTCCCATGGACATTGCCCTAACACTGCATGTGTGTTATTATCCATATAGACAGTTGGAATTGATTCACTCCTGTCCTTTGTCCTCTCCAATTAATTCTTCATATCACTAGATCTGGTCCTATCATTGCTCTGACCAAATACCTTGTGTGTACATACATAACATAAAAATTCATGCACACACATTTATATAAGATGTGTATTTACAGTAATAATATCTAGCAAATCTATCTATCTACCTATCTACATACTTATCTGTAAAGGGCTAGAACTGAGCAATGCACTTGGATAATGAAGCACGTGAGACTAATGGCCAATTGGACGGTTCCCTATTAACTTGTTTAAGGTTGACCCTCCCCAGCTGTTCTGTGCTGACTTGATTGGTGAGACAAAGAGGGGGGAGTGATGTGTGTGGGAGGAGTAGGAGAAACTTGGGTGGTGGAATTCATGCTCACTTGCACTCGTGACCTGGCTTTGGAGGCGATGGTAAAGATCTAGAATAAAGACATTTAGTGGTCCTGACTCCTGCTGATTTCTGGGAAGATAGAGTTCCAGCACTTATCTGTCCATCCATCCATTTATCCATCTACCTACCTATCTGTCTAATCATCCATCCAATTATCAGTCTATCTATCCATTCTGCTTCCTTCCTTCCTTCCTTCCTTCCTTCCTTCCTCCCTCCCTCCCTCCCTCCCTCCCTCCCTTCCTTCCTTCCTCCCTCCCTTCCTTCCTTCCTTCCTTCCTTCCTCCCTCCCTCCCTCCCTTCCTTCCTTCCTTCCTTCCTTCCTTCCTTCCTTCCTTCCTTCCTTCCTTCCTTCCTTCCTTCCTTCCTTCCTTCCTTCCTTCCTTCCTTCCTTCCTTCCCTTCCTTCCCTTCCTTCCTTCCCTTCTTTCCCTTCCTTCCTTCCCTTCCTTCCTTCCCTTCCTTCCCTCCCTCCCTCCCTTCCTTCCTTCCTTCCTTCCTTCCTTCCTTCCTTCCTTCCTTCCTTCCTTCCTTCCTTCCTTCCTTCCTTCCTTCCTTCCTTCCTTCCTTCCTTCCTTTCTTTCTTTCTTTCTTTCTTTCTTTCTTTCTTTCTTTCTTTCTTTCTTTCTTTCTTTCTTTCTTTCTTTCTTTCTTTCTTTCTTTCTTTCTTTCTTTCTTTCTTTCTTTCTTTCTTTCTTTCTTTCTTTCTTTCTTTCTTTCTTTCTTTCTTTCTTTCTTTCTTTCTTTCTTTCTTTCTTTCTTTCTTTCTTTCTTTCTTTCTTTCTTTCTTTCTTTCTTTCTTTCTGTTTCTTTCTCTTTCTTCTTTCCTTCCTCTTTCTTCCTTCCTTCCTTTCTTCCTTCCATCCATCTATCATCTACCTGCCCATCTAACCATCCAATTATCAATCTATCTATCTATCTCAATGTCTATCCATCCTTCCATCCTTCCATTCATCTATGTATCTATCTCTCCATCCATCCATCCTTCCTTCTATTCTTCCTTCCTTCCATCTATGAATGTATGTATGTAAGTATCTAGCTATCATCTACCTGTTCATCCATCCATCCAATTATCAGTCAATCTATTTATCCATCTATCTCAATATCTATCCATCCATCCATCCATCCATCCTTCCTTCCTTCCATACATGAAATAAAATCATTTAATCTCAGAATTGTAAGCAGTATCAGAGACATCTAGTCTGGCTCATACTTAAATAAGAATCTCTTATCCATCATGTCTCATAGCCATCCAGTCTTTGTTTGATATAATATATACAGAGGTAATTGGAATCCAAGATAAATGCACTAATCGGGTTTTTCCAAAGGTATTATATGGAGCGGCAGTGACAAGAGCCCTCTCTTTTTACAAGTTTTTAAGAAAGTACATTCTGCCCAATCCTGGTTCTGCAAATTGTACCCATTGCCATTAGTGCTGTCTCCTAGGACTAGGAATCCATCTTTCATAGAAAAGTTTTTTGAGTCCTTCCAGGATACTTATCACACCCCCTGAATCTTCCCTTCTCTTAGCTAAACATCCCCGGTTACTTGAATTGATTCTCATTTGACATAGACTAGAGATCCTTTCTGTCTTGGTTATATTCCCCTGGATATATTTCTCAACCACCTCCTTAAAACTGTGTCACCTGGAGCCAAGTGTAGTACTCCATGTGTGATCTGAACAAGTTATTGTATAAGATGACCACCCCTTCCTTAATCCTGTACATTCTGCCTCTTTCCATCTAGCCCAAGAGCACATTAGTTTTCTTGGATGCCGCGTCATACTCATATTAACTCATAGGGAGCTTGATGTCCATGGAAATTCCTAGATCTTTGCACTGAACTGTGACTCATGCCTTCCCCATCTTGTACTTTTGAAATATATTTTTTGGCCCCAAGGGTAAGACATTTATCCCTATTAAATTTCCTCATTAGATTTGGCTCATTGTTCAAACCCAATGGTTCTAAAACCATTTGGTATAATAATTATAAACTCTAGATTTGGGTTACCTGCAAATCTGATAAACAAGCCATCTATAACTTTATATCCAAATTTTGTCAGTTTTTATTTTTATTTTTTATCAAAAATAAACTACTGAATGATAAGAATTTATTTATCTTTAAGTACTAAATTATGTGGTTCCCATATTAAATATCAAAGGAATTCAAAGAAAGCAAAGCTCCCTGGAGAATCGAATAGTCAAATATGGCTTTGTGGAGTAAGTGATTTGAAGTAGCCCCGGAAGGATGGGTAATATGAAATAGGAAAAGAATAAGGAGGTCATCATCCCAGAAAGGGGGATTGATCTAAGTCATACCCAAAGGGAGGAATGACAGTGAAAGAGGAAGGACCAGAGTAATTGGATTCATCTTTTGGAGTAAATACACTTCCCCTCTTCCTAGAAAACAGTTTTTATCTGAAAGCAACCATGGAGAAAAAATTAAATATATTTGGAAAAAGGACTTGGAGAAAAGTCACAATAATTATCTTCTGGATAAATTTTTAAGAAGAGAGAGAAAATAAGTGATGGACAGATTTGATTGTCACCTTGGAGCAAATCAAGAAAAATTATGCAACTCCTCTCTGAGGAGCCAAGCTCCGGGGGGCTGGGGGAAAACAAAGTTCTTTCTTCCATACCTCCCACTCTCTTGTGTACCATTCAAACATATGTTGTTTAGGAAACTAAAAGAGTATAATTTTGCTGGCAAGAGTTCCTACACACACACACACACACACACACACACACACACACACACACACACACACACACACATTAACTCAGGCTTAGAATTTTTTATGCTTTTTCATATTGAGGATTCAAAAAGTTACTTTTCCAAGATTTTTAAGAGCTTGAAAAGATATTCTAAATATGAATTCAACTCAATTCAACAAATACCTGTTATGTGTTTCTAGCTGTGTGACCCTGGGCAAGTCACTTAACCTCAGCCTCAGAAAAAGAAAAAAAAAAAAAAACCCTATTATGTGCAAGTTTGGTATTAAATCCAAGGGATACAAAGAGAAAACAGAACAGAGAAAGAGATTGCAGACTATTGACGGGATTTAAGGAAAGCCAGAAAGTCAGCAAGCATTTATTAAGCACCTATTAGGTACCAGGCATTATGTAAAGCAGCATAAGGACTAGACCTGCTCTTTCATTGGCTTGAGGAACTCCCAGGTGAGGAAACTCAGTACAGTTTGGCACTTTGATTGAAATTTATAGTCTTTTTTTTTTTTTTTTTTTTTTTTAATTGATGTTTTAAATTTTCAAAACATTATGCAAGGGTAAATTTTCAACATTAAAAAACCTTGTGTTCCCTTTTCCTCTCTTTCCCCCACACCTCCCCTAGATGACATGTAATCCAATATATCTTAAACATGATAAAAAAAAATATGTTAAATCCAATATAAGCATACCTATACAATTATCTTGATGCACAAGAAAAATCAGATCAAAAAAGAAAAAAATGAGAAAGAAAAAGTGCAAGCAAATAGCAAAAAGAGTGAAAATACTATGTCGTATCCACCCTCACTTCCCTCAGTCCTCTCTCTGAGTGCAGATGGCTCTTTTTATCACAAGACTATTGGAACTGGCCTGAATCATCTCATTATTGGAAGGAGCCATGTCCATCAGAATTGATCATCATCGTGTGATCTTGTTGTTGCCTTGTATAATGATCTGGTTCTGCTCACTTCCCTCAGCATCAGTTCATGTAAGTCTCTCCAGACCTCTCTGAAATTATCCTGCTGGTTGTGAAATTTAAAGTCTTAGATGCCCAGAGCATGGAGTAGTTAAGTGGCTCAACAAAACAAGCCAGTGTGTGTTATGGGTAGGACTTGATCCCAGTTCTTTCTGGTTTCGAAGATGAGTCTCTACCCTTATACCACACTGCCTCTAGCAAGGCAAAATCTATCCATATACACCCTAAAAATGGAAGGTAATTGGAGGGAGTCAAAATAATTCAATCTTTCTGCCAGCCATCAGCACTTTAGCATAAATAAGGTAATTGCTAAAAACAAACAAACAAAACTGTTCTTTTTCCTTAACCCAATTGTAGATTGATTTAATAATTTATTTTTAAATTTTTATTGTTTGTTAAACTGAGTTTATTTTTTTCCTTTGTAGTAATATATTCTAGTCTTTCCTTGCCCCTTAAGATACATTTTTTTTGTCTATACTGATGGCACTCATCTTTAACACTTGTGGGAGAAAGAAAACACAGCTTGAGGATTATTTGTATTATCATGGGATTATCAGTATATTTATTAGGTTGTTTTAAATGGTATTTTGGAGGACAACAGAGATTACACAAATTGAGGATCTCATCATAGCGAGGTTCCTAGAAATTCTAAAAAGAAAAAAAAACACAAGAAAGATAAGAGTTGGGAAAAATGCTTCTTATCGTGAACAAAGTACAGACAAAATACTAGATGAACTTGAGATTTTACAGAAAGAACTTGGTCAGACATTAAAAATACCACAGTTATCCCCTCTATCCCAGGCCATCCCCAGTCATCCTGACTGTTGTGTTGTTTTGATCTCTTTGGAAGAGAAATTGAGAGTAAAGACTGTGCAGTTTTGTGTATCAGGTGCTAAATTCCAGGCACATAAAAAGAAAGAAAGAAAAAAAGAAATAACACTAGCTGGCAAGGATCTGACATTCTAAAAAGCTAAACAGTAAAAGCTAGACTGGAAAGACACAGGCTCACTGACTTGAAAGTTAATGTCAGTTCAATGTTGATAAAGAGGAAGAAGAATTCCTTCTATCCAGTTTTGCTTTCGGCTCATTCCTAAAGAAGAATTATCTTCAAATAAAAACGAGAGCAAGAAACATGTTAAAGAAGAAACTGAAATCCCAGTCAGGAGATTAGATTCACAGACAATCTCTACCTGCTTTAAAGAAATTCAAGACTCTAGGACCAGGTTTTTTAAGATGCCAAAAAAGCCATCTCGATATCATTTTAGAACCTCTATGATTACTTAGACATCGTTTAGAATGTGAATATTGCTAGAAACCAAAAGGACAAATGCCTAGATTTTTTTTTAATAAAGCTTTTTATTTTCAAAATAGATGCATGGATAATTTTTCAACATTGACCTTTGCATAGCCTTGTGTTTCAGGTTTTCTCCTCCTTCTCCCCACCCTCTCCCCTAGATGGCAAGCAATTCAATATATGTTAATCATGTTGAAATATATGTTAAATCCAATATGTATAAACATATACAATTCTCTTCCTGCACAAGAGAAATTACATCAAAAAAAGAAAGTAAATGAGTAAGAAAACAAAATGCAAGAGAACAACAGCAAAAAGAGTGAGAATGCTGTGCTGTGGTCCATACTCAGTTCCCACAGGCTTCTCTCTGGGTGTAGATGGCTCTCTTCATCACTGAACAAGTAGAACTGGTCTGAACCATCTCATTGATAAAGAAGGCCTCATCGATCAGAATTGATCATCGTATAATATTGTTGTTGAAGTATACAACAATCTCCTGGTCCTACTCATCTCACTCAGCATCAGTTCCTGTAAGTCTCTCCAGGCCTCTCTGAGATCATCCTGCTGGTCCTTTCTTACAGAACCATAATATTCCATAATATTCATATACCACAATTTATTCAGCCATTCTCCAATTGATGGGCATCCACTCAGCTTCCAGTTTCTGGTCACTACAAAGAGGGCTGCCACACACATTCTTGCATACACAGGTCCCTTTCCCTTCTTTAAGATCTCTTTAGGATATAATCCCAGTAGAAATCCCGCTGGGTCAAAGGGTATGCACAGTTTGATAACTTTCTGGGCATAATTCCACATTTCTCTCCAGAATGGCTGGATTCGTTCACAACTCCACCAACAATGCATCAGTGTCCCAGATTTTCCACATCCCTCCAACATTCATCGTTATCTTTTCCTGTCTGGAAGATATATAGTGGTATCTCAGAGTTATCTTAATTTGTATTTCTGTAATCAATAGTGATTTAGAGCATTTTTTCATGTAACTAGAAATAATTTTAATTTCCTTATCTGAAAATTATCTGTTCATATCCTTTGATCATTTAACAATTGGAGAATAATACCTAGATTTTTAAAAAGAGAAATGGTAGTTTTTTGAAGGTCTACCTTAGTGGGCTTCATAGAATTTCCCACAAAAATGTTGCCTGAGTTAATACATTTTTTGATCACATAGACAAGAAAGTGGTACTCTAGAACCCAGCAGAAGTCCACTTAGAACAAATCACACTAAATTAACCTCATTTCCTTTATAAAAATAAAAATACGATGTTGGTAATGCTTTGCATTGTGTTATCTTTGACCATTTACAAGGCATCTCACTGGGTTATTAGACTGGGAATTAGCAAAAAGCATAGCATGCTGTGGTGGGAGCAGTTTCCTAGGGTCCTATCTCTTGAAGGTTAATCTAATTCTCTTTTAAAATTTTTTGACATTGTCCTTGAGAGTTAATTGATTCAAAGGGGCCAGGCTCTGACCAGTGGTTGACGGAGTACAAGAGACGGATCAGACATGAGGAGCAGGCTTCTGACATCAAAGCTGCTGAATGACCTCTGCTAGCCTAGCCCAGGTGCCCTCAGGTGAATTGAGGCTGGACTTTCTGGAATATAATATTTGATATTTGTGTCACTGGAAGGAAGCAAAAAAGTGGGAGAAAAGTAGGTGAATGTTAATGAAAAATGGCAGATACCACTTGGGGAGTGGAGGAATAAGTATATGAATGTAATGGAATATTATTGTTCTATAAGAAATCATCAGCAAGAGAGGCCTGGAGAGACTTACAGGAACTGGTACAAAGTGAAGTGAATAGAACCAAGGGAACATTGTATATGGCAAGGAGATTATGTGATGATCAATTCTGATGGACTTTGACTCTTTTCAACAATGAGGTGATTGGGGGCAATTCTAAAAGACTTGTGATGGAGAGAGCCATCTGCATCCAGAGAGAGGACTATGGGATTGAGTAGATCACAACATAGCATTTTCACTTTTGTTTGATTGATTGATTTTTTCTTTTTTATTCCTCCTCCCTTTTTATCTGATTTTTTTTTTTTTTTGTGCAGCATGATAAATATGGAAATATGTTTAGAAGCATTATATGTATTTAACCTTATTGGATTACTTGCTTTCTTGAGGAAGGGGAAAAAATTGGGAATACAAGGTTTTGCAAAGGTGGATGTTAAAAACTGTCTTTGCATATATTTTGAAAAATAAAAAGCTATGATTATTTTAGAAAATGAAAAATGGCAGAACAGAATGAGGTACATGAAAGTAATGGAATATCTTTTTACCATTGGAAATGAGAAATATGATGAATGCATAGAAATTTGAGAAGAATTGTATCAATTGATAGAGAGATAAATAGCAAGGAACCATATATACACAATTACCACAATAATGTAAATAATGCAAATGAAAACAGCACCATATAGCAACTGAACTCAGAGGCAGTGGCCAATGTTGTTTCCTGAGTTAGATCTGGCTGAGGTGGTCAAACTCCATCACTGTGAGAATTTGTTTTCCTTTATTATTTTTCTTAATAACAAAGGAAGGTTCCGAGACAGAGATGGGTTACTCGGGAATGACTTTAGTTTAAAGGAAATCCAAGAAGTTACTTATAAGTCTTTGGAGAGAAAAAAATGCTTGAGTTGGAGTCAGCAGAAATTTGGGTTTGATTTGTGCCTTGATACTTCCTAGCTGTGAGAAATCACTCAACTTCTTTTGTCAATGTTATTCAGTGATTTCACTCACTTCTTTGTGACACCATTTGGAGTTTTCTTGGCAGAGATGCTAGGAAATATACCATTTCCTTCTCCAGCGCATTTTTACAGAAGAGGTAACTGAGGCCCAGGTCACACAGCTAGGAAGTGTCTTAGGTTGGATTTGAACTCAGGTTTTCTTGTCTTCAGTTCCAGAGTTCTAACTAATATATTAAAGTGTTTGCAAACTTAGTCTGTGAGCATTCACAAAAAGATGCAGTAATGATTGAGTCGATTTGGTCTCATTAATCAGGAAAAAAAAGTCATACAAGATTAGTCTTATTTTCTTTTTGGGATAGTTATCTTAATTAAATCAAGGGAATGTTATGGCATACATATTTAGGTTTCAGCAAACCATTTAAAAATGCTTTCCTGATATCACGGTGGACAAAATGGAAAAGTTTGTATTAGTGGATACTATAATTAGAAGGATTCAGAAATGATGGAATGACTGTAATTAATGAAAAACATCAATGTGGGGGAAGATCCTTGGTAGAATACCCAGAGATCTCTCTGACTTTTCTTTTCCTTTTCTTTTTCTCAATATTTTTATCAAAGAGTTGGATAAAGGCTTGCCAAATGCATGGATGACAAGCGTCAAGTCAGACCAACAAGCATTTATTAAGCTCCTACTATGTGCCAGGACCACAAGGTAGGAAGAAGAGCTAAAAATGCTGAATGCTAGAATAGGGACTCTCTGTCTGCCCATCCTCTCACGCACCCCCTCCCCAAATACTGGCAGGTTATACCAATGGCCTGGCTCAAAAGAAATCTAATAAAGATAACACTAAAATTCTTCACTTAGATGAAAAAAAATTTTTTTCTGGAAATACATAAAATAAGTGCCCCCCCCCCCCCCCCCAGTAGTTTAAGGGATCGGAAGCTCAATTTAATATTCATTGAAATGGAGGGGAAAAGTGAATATAAAGTTAAGATTCATTAAAAGGGATATTGTGCTAACAAGGGAGTTTGGAATATCACTGTACTCTGTTGTGGCTAGACTACATCCGCCATGTTTTAGAGAGATTATTGACGAGTTACATTTTATCAGGAGAAGAACAATGAGGGACTTCACACGATAGCCTGCAAGGATTGTTAAGCCTCCAGAAGAGAAGACAAGGCTTATGGTTGTCTTCCAGTATTTGAAGGCATGTTATGTCCTGCTTGGACGCAGAGGGAAGAGCAGTGAGTAGAAGTTTCTGAGAGACAGATATCAGTTCAATAGAGAATTTTGAATTTATCATCCAAGGTCAAGGAAGTAATAAGGATTATAATTGGGATTTGAGGTTCTTTGGCTCCTGAAAAAAAAATGCTCTTTCCACCGTACCAGACTGACATAATCCAAGGGCTGGAGGTCACTAGTGCTCTTTCACAGGAGTCTGTCCCTGGTTTTCTCCAGTTCAACATTTTCGTTTATCAGCAACTTAGATGAAGATACAGCTGGCATCCTTATTAAATTGCTGTAGAGCCCAGAGTTAGGCAGGTTATTTAATACAGTGAAGGATGGAATCAGGATTCAATCAATGCTCTTGATTTACTAGAAAGATTGGCCTAAAACCAACAAGATAAAATTACAGTTTCAGGGATAAAATGTAAAGTCAGATTTAGGTTTTAAAAAAAAAAGGCAAACCAAGTTAATTCTTTTACTTAACTAGGTACAGGAAGAGGGAGATCAGGTTTTATAGAAGTTCATGCAAAAAGGGCCCGTCAGTTTGGGGTAATCACAAAATAACAAGAGCCCACGGTGTGGAGACTTTTTTTTTTTTAAAGCTAATACAATCTCAGGCTATATTAATTTTGTTATTGTTGTGATTTGTTGTTCATTTGTGTTGAATTCTTTGTGACTCCAAAGGGGAGTTTTCTCGGCAGAGATATTGATATAAGTTCATTAGAAAGATCATGAGGAACATGTATTGGTCAACCTGCCATCTGGGGGGAGAATGGGGGGAAGGAGGGGAAAATTGGAACAAAAGGTTTGGCAATTGCCAATGCTGAAAAAAATTACCCATGCATATGTCTGGTAAATAAAAAGCTATAATAAAAAAAGAGATCATGAGGCAGTTAGGTGGTTCAGTGGATGGGGCCCGAAATCAAATCAGCCTCAGACACTTAACCCTGGGCAAGTCACTGAGCTCTTTTTACCTCAGTTTCCTCATCTGTAAAATGGAACGCCTGCCTCACAAGGTTATGAAGCTCCAATAAGTTAATAGACATAAAGCACTTTGCAAGTCTTAATGTACTATATACATGCCAGCTATTATTTACTATTATTATTATTATTATTTAGAGCTGGGCAGGGACCTTAAAGGTAATCAGATCCAATCATCTCATTTCATAGATGAGGAAATTGAGGTTTCCATGGGAAGTGAGGCAGCAAGGAGGAGATGGGATATCTGGACTGGACGCTGCACAATTCCATCACAGATGGTGCTTCTTGAGCCACAGGGACAGCGGATGTTAGGAACTGGTGAAGGCTACAGGAAGGCCGATTTTGGCTTCCTGGAAAGAGAAACTTTCTAACACATCGAACTGACCCACAGTTTCACAGGTTACCGCAAGAACAGTGCTGCTATCATGGGAATTATGCGCTCTGGGTATTATATAGTATGGGAAATATCTGAGCAAACACTGGCTAACCTTGCATTAGGGCCATTGTCGCGAGGACCTAGACTAGCTGACTACTGATCCCAATTTCAAGATTATAGGTATTATGAACAGGAGGAAAATAATAATATGCTTCCAGACCATTTTAAGGTTTACAAAGTGTTTGCTGAGTTAAGTAGGACAAATACTATTGTTCTTGGTGGACAGATGTGGAAGCTGAGACTCAGAGGAGTCTATCACTTGTCCACGGTCACATTGCCAGTAAACGCCAGAGCCAAGATGCAAAGCCAGGTCTCTTAGACGCTGCTCCGTCTCCATCCCCCAAGCTGCCCCTTTCAAGTCAGGGGTCAGTCCAGTTTCAGGGGCGCCATGTTCCCCTTGGACCTTATCAGCCCAGTATCATGGGCCCGACGTTCCCTCTGGGCACTTTGCTGCTGCTCTGTTCCCAGTGGCTTCACGTGGGTGTTGGCAGGTTGGAGGCAAGGGGACCCTCTGCCCCAATTTCCAGGCCTTTTGTGATGTCATTTCCACACCCCGCCTGGTTTTCAAAGCTAGGAGCAGAGGCCATCTGCAATCATTAAGGCCCTGTCCGGACCCCAGCCTTAAATCTTTCAACAGAGAGCCCTGGGTTCCGGCTGTTAGTGACGGCTCCTTTGGGATGCCGGGATTCCTGGACTAAGGAATGGGCCGCTTGGAAGTGGCCGGACTCACCCGGCCCGGAGCTCCGGCCCTCATGTAGGTGGGAGGAGGGGGAGAGGCCGGGTGGGACGGGGCGGAGTTCCAGGGAAGACTGGGGGCTTTGAGGTGACCCTCACCGGCCTGCTCCCAGCCCAGCGGCTTCACAGTGGGCATTAACCAACATGGTAAAGGGGCAACTGACCTCCTGATGGGAAGGCAGCATTGGGGGCTGGGCCGAGCTCTCGGGAAAGAGAAGATGAACACTCGTGGCCGACACGGGGCACCAGTGACCGACAGGGGGGACCAGTGACCGACAGGGGGCACCAGTGACCGACAGGGGGGACCAGTGACCGACAGGGGGGACCAGTGACCGACAGGGGGCACCAGTGACCGACAGGGGGGACCAGTGACCGACAGGGGGCACCAGTGACCGACAGGGGGGACCAGTGACCGACAGGGGGCACCAGTGACCGACAGGGGGGACCAGTGACCGACAGGGGGCACCAGTGACCGACAGGGGGGACCAGTGACCGAAACGGGGGGACCAGTGACCGACAGGGGGCACCAGTGACCGACAGGGGGCACCAGTGACCGAAACAGGGGGCACCAGTGACCGACAGGGGGCACCAGTGACCGACACGGGGCACCAGTGACCGACAGGGGGGACCGGTGACCGACAGGGGGGACCAGTGACCGACAGGGGGGACCGGTGACCGACAGGGGGGACCAGTGACCGACAGGGGGCACCAGTGACCGAAACAGGGGGCACCAGTGACCGACAGGGGCCACCAGTGACCGACAGGGGGACCAGGGCTTTCTTTGCTACAAGGCACTGTGTGTGTATATGTGTATGAGTGTATTGTATGTATATGTGTGTGTGTGTGTGTGTGTGTGTTTCTTCCCTAACAAGGACCACGGTCCCCGTACCCAGCGGCTCTCGGCTGCCCCACACTACCTTGGAGCACTATTGCCCCCCTCTGCTGGGGTGGGGGATGGGGTGCTCCGGCTGTCTCTTCTTTCCCAGGGCACTCGGTGCACCCCTGGGGGCGGCTCATCTCCACACCTGTAGTCCCGGGGAGCTCTGGCCGCCCGGAGCCCCCGCTTAGCTGAATTTGTCCCAGGCGCCAGAGTTCCCAGGTCTCACTCTGCTACCAACTAGAGGGGAGGGGACAGAGAGGGAGCTCTGGCTGCAAGGCCAGGGGCTAAATGTTAGTTCTTCTGAAGACCAGATTGTGTTCCAAGATGGCATGGCCTCAGACACTTAACACTTCCTGGCTGTGTGACCCTGGCCAAGTCACTTACCCCCAGCTCAGGGAAAAAAAATTCCCTTTCCATGTCCTAAAAATTGTTGAAAGGTTGAGGAATAAATGGAGAAGCCATGGCCTGTCTCTGTTTGCCTCAGTTTCCTCATCTGCAAAATAAGCTGGAAAAGGAAATGACAAAATACTTTGCCCAAAAAACCCCATAGATGGAATCCCAAAGAACCCAACCGGACTAAACGAGTTGCTACAACATTTATTGTACAGCTGAGTGGAACGCTGTGTAATAATATTACCTACGAGCTGTTGAGGCTCTTTGATAAATTTCCCCTCCACAAAAAAAAATAATAACAATCCAAGCAAATCACCTGCAGCTAATAGTAAGGGCCGGAGGGTAGTCCTGAGTAGGAAGTGGGAGGAGGCCGCCGGGCTGGGAGGAAGCCAATGGGGTTGGGTCTCACTCCCTGCCCCTCTCTTTCCTGGCTGCTGGCTGAGTGGGAGCTGTTAATCCTAGCCTTTTCCCCAAGTACTAAATCTTTTCTTTTTTTTTTTTTTTTTAAAGTCACACCCTCCCCCAACTCCTCTTTTTCCAAATCCTTTCAAGTACAGCAGAAATGAAATAAACAATAGTGATACTAGCCAGGCGGTCCAGATGTGAATGATGTCTCTGATAAGGGCAGGGCTCGGTCCAGATGTGAATGATGTCTCTGATAAGGGCAGGGCTCGGTCCAGATGTGAATGATGTCTCTGATAAGGGCTGGGCTCAGCCCAGATGTGAATGATGGAGGTGATAAGGGCAGGGCTCGGCCCAGATGTGAATGATGGAGGTGATAAGGGCAGGGCTCGGCCCAGATGTGAATGATGGAGGTGATTAGGGCCGGGAGGCTGGAGTGGGAGTGGGGAGAGAAGACAAAGAAGGCTGGAGCTACCTCTCCTTCCCCCCCCTTTTTCCTGGTTCCCTTTGGAGGACCTCCAAGGAGATGAATTCTGCCCGGTAAGTTACTGAACCGCATCTCCATCGGTTTTAACTTACGGTTCATGAGTTTTCCCCTTTCAATTACAAGACTATAGCTCAGCTGACAGTGACCACACTGGATCATCAGAAATGTTTGCTCCCTTGGGGAATTGGCCGGTGGGACAAAGGATAATGAGCCTTTTAAGGGAGATAGTAGCATTTTAGTTGTTTCTTCTCAAAACTAGGGTGGGACAGGAGTGGGGCCTATAGTCTAATGTTACATTTCTCAGGCTCAGTCTGGATGATACCCAAAGGCTTCCCAGATCAGCCAACCGTCAACAGTGCAGAAGACGGGATGTGGTCTGTGCATGGGACCCAACACTGCCTGGGGATGATGAGGTGCTTTTGGACGATGGAAGAACCACCTAAGAGGCCAGGGGCTGCTAAGAATACAAACTGTGTCTTCCTGGGTGCCCTTCTGGGGTCACCCAGGGTCTGCCGCCACCATTTATTTTTGCAAGTTATTGAATTTTCCTATTTTTTGAATATTTCTATTCTTTTAAAAGGTTCCCATAGTTGAATTGTGAATGTATTTTCCTTATTAATCTAAGAATAATAAATATACAACGGGATCTGCTGCCATACGGCTCAGCCATAGTGAAAATGTTTCTGTATTGCTGTGGAGCACATTCCCCTCCCCTCTCTTGCAGGACCAGGGATTTCCCGGGAATTTGAATCAATCACTTCACAAATATTTATTGAGTACCCACTATGTGCCACAGCCAGTCGGGCCTTCTAAAAAGCAGGTGCAAGCAAATACAGTAACGTCTGTCAATGATATTTGCTCAAGGACAATTACATTCACGGAGCCCTCTAACATTTGCAAAGCTCCTTACTATCCTGGATCCTCATAACTTGATGTTCCAAGCCCTCAATAACCTGTCCCCCTTCTAGCTTTCCAGTTTTGTTTGTTTGTTTTTGTTTTTGTTTTTTGTTTTTTATCCCTTACTCCTTCCCATCCTTCTCATATACACTAATCCAGCCTCTTCGCTAGTCCTCCAACCAGATGCTCAGAGTCCTAAATCTCAGCATCCCAGTCTCTGGCTTGTTTTTCTGGCTTTCTTCAAATCCAGGTAAAATCCTGCCTTCTGCATGAAACCTTTCCCAATTCCCCTTTAATGCTAGATCTTTCCCCTCTGTCTGTCCAATGTATACCGTCTCAGTCTTGTTCTATGTCCATCTTGTCCCCTTGAATAGACTGTGATCTCTTTGAGAGCAGGAATTGTCTTTTGCCTTTCATTGTATATTCTTCCTCCTTGGTATATATTTGGTGTTCAATAAATGCTCATTGACTGGCTGAATATAACAACCCTAAACACCTGTTACTACAAGTGGTATTGATCCCATTTTACAGATCAGGAAACGAAGTTTTGGGATATTTAAATGACCTGCCCCAAATTACACGGGCAATGAGTGTCAAAGTGGAGAATTGGACGTGGGGCTCCAATGCGCTTCCTCGGGAGTGATACAGGTCATAAGAGGTTCAGAGTTCAGAGAGGAACCATCTGGCTCTTCCTTACTGAAAACAAAATTTAAAAAGCCCTTCCCTTCAGAGCCTTTTAAGTCGGGATCATTAAAGAAGTCCAGTTGTCAGGCCTTGCGCCCCCCGACCCCACCCCCAAACCCACCAAGCTATCTGGCTCCTGGGCTCTTGCCCACAGTCCTTTGTGTTCCGGCCATCCCCAGAAAGTGTGAATTCTGTCCACGGCTTCCCTTAGAAGCTGCTCTTACATCTGCCAGAGGACCGGGCCCTGCCCAATTAAGAATTTTAAGCACACGCAGACACTTCGAACTGAGGGAACATTTCTGAGAATATCGCTTATGAGGGGCCGATTATGATCTATGGAGGGCTACGCCAGGCACTCAATCAGAACGAGAAGAAAATTGCTCGGAGCCTCTCTGGGAAGTTCTGAACTCTCCCAGTGATTGGCAGGCCTCCTGCTTTGAGCTCTCCTCTCCTTAGCTTTGTTCTTCCTAAGTGTTCCAGAGCTAGTCCCTGTCACTAATGGGGTGGGAGGAAAGACTGGTAGTTTCCTTTTAAATTCCATCATCACAGGCCTCTGAGTCCCAAAGAAAGGCAGTAAAAGGAAAAATAATAGCTTCTGAAACCTAAGTTCTAAACCATGGATGCCACTGAAAAGAAAAAGAAAAATCTTTTACGCTGTGAAATTCTAAGTGCTTACATGATCTGAATGTTATCTCAAGTACACAAATGGCCCAGCTATCCTTTCTTTGTTAACTCGAGTCCCCGTCCAGAGTTCATTATTGATTTCAAGCATTTTTGTTCATGAAGCATTATAATTTTCTTTTACTTTTATTAGTCCTTAACTCACGTAAAGCACTATATAAAACCCAGGAGCAAAGCCTGAGACTTCACCATCCATCCATTTTTATGAAATACTTTTGAAGTGACTTGAGTACCTACTTGAGCTATGAAATGAAATATGTCTGAAAACACTTTGTGGTCATGTAAAATAGTCTATATATGCTGGCATATATTTCAGCTAAGAGCTAGAGACTGAATTTCTTTTCACTGGAACTCATAAAGTTCTACCAAAGTGGTTTTGAATTGATTTATATTCATTTGTCTTTCCAGTCATAAATAAAACCAAATAAATAATTCAATAAAAATAAATTAAATTATTTATTATTTATTTAAAAATAATTTTTTAAATTTTGAGGAAAGAAATCGGGCTATTCAATTCTATTTAATGAGCATTTACTAAGTAGCTACCATGTGCCAGAAACTACTAGGTTCTAGGGTTTACAAGTGAGAGTTTATTCTCATTTTACCCTTCTACTTTTTAGAGATGGAGATCAACACTTAATTTTGTGAATTTAAGAATAATAGTTAGCACCTTAAGGTTCCAAAGTACTTTACAAATATCTCATTTAAATCTCGCAACAGCCCTGGAAGGTAACTGCTGTTATTATTATTTCTATTTTACAGATGAGGCAACTGAGTTGGAGGTTAAGTGACTTTTTTTGGTTTTTCTCTTTTCCTCTGGTTTATCTCTCATGTAATTTACTGATATCCTAGGGTAATAGTTTATAGCCAGCCCAGAAGGAACATCCATGATCATCATCTTTCCATTCCTTCCTTTTCAAGTCCCTCCTCCCCTTATCTAGTCCTGAATCCTTCCTTAGGTGGAGTTCAGGATTGACTGGCCTCTCCTCACTTAAAACTAACATTAACTTTCCTTAAAGCAGAGGAGCAGGTGTAAAACAGATTAGGGAGGGGTCAGGGAAGAGTAGGGAAAATAATGCTCTGTCCCTCGGGGACTGGAGACTGGTTCCATATCTGTCACTAGTCAGCAAAAGGCTTTGGGGCCTCTTCTCTCGGTGCTTTTCTTTTATTATCTAGAAAATAGGGATAATAATGGCTGTCCAGCCTGGCTTACATGCTTATTGAGATGCTAAAAGGCAGCTGATTTTCAAATGAATTGGAAAAAGTATTAAATATTTAAAGTAATATCTGAGATAGCAGTGATAAATTACAGATATCTCTGCTCTAACAGCAAGGAATTTAGCTAAATAATAGAGAATTTAATCTGATCTGGTTAGATTTTGTAGCTTTTTCTTAGCTTTATCTAGACTCCTGGCCCAACGCTTCCTGCTAAGAATAGTGTTTAGTTTTATGTGAAAAGTATGAGTTTTCATATATGCCAGGTCGGCTACAAAGGAACCTAGATGAACACACTATAAAAGTTATTATTATTATTCCTATTATTTCTCCTGTTAATCTCTATATTTATGCACAGTCTCTCCTTAAGGACCAGTGGCTCTAGAGATTCTAGAATGGGGGGGTCATTGGGGGGTCCTTCTGATTGGGGGGTAAAGGGCTCCTCTGAGATCCTCCATTTAAGGAGAGTCCCCAGGCAGACCACTTCTTCTAGTTCTGAGATTTTCTGATTCTATATTGTAGATATTTCTTCCCTTTTTCATCCCTTTCCTGTTTCCTGTCTTCTAAAACCTAATTCAATCAGTAGTAATGTTGAAAGCCAGCTGTTTTTTTTTTTTTTTCCTCTCACATGCTCAAAAATATGTTTTTGCTAGTATGGTAAAATCATAGTCAACTAAGAAATTTAAGGAAAAATCTGTTATAGCTAGTTTCTCTGATAAAGACCTCATTTCTCAAATGTATATAGGAAATGGAACCAAATGTATAAAAATAAGAACCAGTCGTCAAATGATACATAGTCCAAGGATATGAATAGGCAGTTTTTAGAAGGAGAAATCAAAGCTATCAATAAGCATGCTCTTAATCATTAATAATTAGAGAAATGCACATTGAAATGGTTCTGAGATAGCACTTCATACTTATCAGCTTGGCTAATATGACAGAAGAATAAAATGACAAATGTTGGAAAGAATAAGTTAAAATAGGTATCCTAATGTGGTGTTCGGGTTGTCAAATAGTCCAAACATTCCATAGAATAATTTGGCACTATGTCCAAAGGGTATAAAACAGAGCATACTCTTTGACCTAGAAATATCACTACTAGTTAGTTCTATATCGCAAAAGAATTAAAAAAAAAAAACAAAGGAAAGACTTATGCAAAAATATTTATATTACTTTGGGGGGGGATGGCAAAGAATTGGAAATTGAGGGGAATGAGTGCGATGGAATACGATTGTGCTAGTAGAAATGATGAGCAGAATGACTCTGGAAGCGGGAAATTATATATATATATATATATATATATATATATATATATATATATATATATATATATATATATATATATATATATATATATATATATATATATATATATATATATATATAAAACTGATTCTATGGTTTTCTGTAAGCAGAACCAGGAGAATATTGTAGAAAGGAACAGCACTATTGTAAGGATGACTAACTGGGAAAGACTTGAGTACTCCAATCACTACAGTGATCCAAGACGATTCCAAAGGATTCATGATGCTGCTATCTAGTTCCAGAAAGAGAAGCAATGAACTCGGAGTGCAGAGAAAAGCACACTAATTTTTTTTTTATATTTTTCTTTTTTTCTTTTTCTTTTCTTTTTTTCTTTTTTCTTTTTTTTTTTTTTTTTTTTTTTGCAACATGGCTAGTAAGGAGATATGCTTTCCATTGCTTCACACATATAATTTACATATATATAGTCCTTGCCTTCTCAGTAGGTGGGGGAGGGGTGGGAAGAGAGAGAATTTGGAACTCAAAATTAAAAAAAAAAAGAATTTTAAAAGAAATAAAAAACATTTTTAAAAATTAATTCATTGGGAAGTAAAGTGGGTTATTGGAGCAGAATGAGACCTACATTTTAGATATGACCAATATGTTGAATTTATTTGTTATAAGAGTCTAGGTGGGAGTAGGAATGATAAAAGATACTAGAGAAGGATGGGGTAAGGCAAGAAGTCCTCAGGAAATGATAATGATATAAAAAAGAAAAGAGCATGAACAAAACATCTTCCCCCTCCCCCCCTGAAAAAATGATTAAAGAACTAGAACAGGAATTTCTATTTCTAGGTGGGTTCCTGATGATGGTCCGCACGGTTTATGCTGAAAATTCTTTAATGCGACCTTAAACAACAAATCATTACCCAATTATGTTATAAATACATTTTCTTCTGTGACAATAAGCACATAGATTTGAAGCATATAAATTTGTTTTTGTAATTTAAAACCATCGTGATAAGCACTCAATAATGTTGGTGTTTGTGCTGTCATTACAGCAAACTCTGACCATTTCTCACTAACCTCCATGGGTTCTTGCAGTTTCTCAATCTCTCATCATATTGTTTCCAAACTACCACAAAGTTTGACATTTGAACTTAAATTGATTCCCAAATCATCGTCAGATACACACATATATCCCCATTTGTATTCTGTACGTTGAACCAGAATAGCTACCTCATTTCCCTCTGTTATCTCATAATTGTACCTCATCAGCATGTATAATGATGTGATCAAGGTGTTAAGAATGTTTATGTTCTTGTAACACAAATGTCGGGCTCTTTGGAAACCACCATTATGGGGGGTATGTATAACAGGCCATCCTGGAAACGATCACAGATCAGTCATTACGGCGTTCTTCAGAAATAAAACTCGCAGAATTAAATTTCTTCTACTTTTGTTACTATTCTTCCACCTGGAAGATTGTCAAATGAACTGATCGGCAACAGTCATCAGTCAGTTTAATAGAGTTTTTGTGAAAGTAGAGTTGAGGAACCAGTGGTAGAAGATCAGAAAGTCATGTCTGAACTGATTCCTTCCTTAGAAAGGTTAGTTTATATATAAGCATTATTAAAAATGAAGTAACATATAACGAACTCTAATTTCATTTATCATTTAATACTGCGCTTGTCTTTAGCTGGTAGAAAAGCAAATGTTCTATATTATTACTAATTATTCATTTTAGTGAACCTAATGGTGGCCAAGAATAATAAAATAAATTTCCATCTTTTAGCCAAAGAACTTGTAAAATTCCTCTACCATATTCCCCTTGATATTTATGTGTAAGCATTTTTACTTTATTATTGTTTTAATTAAAATAAAGAAATAAACTTGATGTGGAACTATATTTAAACCTAAATTTGCATAGTGTTGGACTAAATATTGTAAACTTTGTTCAAATTAAAAAGTCAAATATTGCAAATCAAGTTTACATGTAATTATATTTTGTTAAACAACTTCAAGTTAACTTATTTTGTTAAATAAAATATCATTTATATTTAGTAAAATTTATAAAACAAAGATATGTAATATGAAGTCTCACCGATAATGAGTATACAAGGTCCTCTGGTATTTCTCTTTAAATTCCTCCTTTAAATCATACAGAATGTTTCACATGACATAGTCACAATTATTTTATGCTTAGAGTTTTATAATTTTATAAGTTGGTTTTCGTAATTGTAATTAGAATAAAATTTATATTTTATAATTATATAACATATATTTAATTAGGAGCTTTTGGGGGCAAAATCGTCATTGTCATTATTAGAAAGATTTATTGACTAAATCTAGAATCTTATGTGTTTGTTCAGTTTTTCCAGTTGTGTCCAACTCTTTGTGACCACACTTGGGGCTTTCCCGGCAAAGATACTAGATTAGCTTGTCATTGCTATTGCCTTCTCCAGCTCATTTTACAGATGAGGAAACTGAGGCAAACAATTTCCAGAGTCATATAACTAGTAGGTCTAAGGTTGGATTTGAACTCAGGAGAAGTCTTTTTGATTCCAGGCCCAGAGCTCTATACATTGTGCCAAGTAATATTTCAAATTATTTTAGTAATTTATGACTCACAATACAATGTTTTTAACTGAAAGAAATTCAGAAACAAAAACATGGGGAACCACTGGCCTAGGACTGGATGATGTAGATGACTTTTGTGGTCCATTTCAACTATGATTATAAAGGATTTCATTGTGGGAATTTCTTGTAAAGTAGTAATAGTCTATCTTCAAAATAGAAATAAAAATTTGCTGATTTTATTAAAAATGCCATTTTAAAATTGTGTTTATTTGGCACTGACTATTTGTGATTGGAATTTAATGAAAGCTTCCATTTTTATTTTTCTAGATTTTTTTTCTGGATTTTCTCCAAATTCCATTCATAAATCAAGGACAAAAGACTACAGAAACTCAAGGCTGGGAGAAGGTCGGTAAGTTTATCAATAAAGTGGAGTCTGGGATTATGTCAGTTTCAGCCATCAAAGGGATCATTCTGAGATGAATGTCATACCAGGTTTTATCCCAAGAGGAAACAACACTGACAATGTTGTAGTCAGGAAATGCTTGTGCTACTTAGTGGCGAGTTCAGTGTATCTATCAAACTGTTGTCTTTCATGAGGAAGTATGGCAAAGTGGAAGAAGCAATGTACTCTGCTTGGAGTCAGACAATTTCAATTTAAATCTCATCTCTACCGGTTACTCCTCATGTGGCTTTGGGCAAATCTTTTTATCTCTCTAGGCTTCAGTTTCCACTTAAAGGCTTTTCACATCTAAAATTATAATTTTATGAACTATGAGACTACTACTAGCAGTATAATACTTTCTCTGTTCAGTAATCTTCAAAAACTCCCTATTGTCTGCCAAGAAAAACTCCAATTCCTCTGCCTATTCTCCCACAATCTGGTGCTTCCTTCCCTTCCACACACTCTACATTTAAACCAATAAAGACAGCTCCCTTCCCAAGCACA
Source organism: Sminthopsis crassicaudata (assembly GCF_048593235.1). NCBI lineage: Eukaryota > Metazoa > Chordata > Mammalia > Dasyuromorphia > Dasyuridae > Sminthopsis > Sminthopsis crassicaudata. The sequence continues at coordinate 28,777,085 of NC_133622.1, forward strand.
TTTCCTGTGTTTTTCTGTCTTTCTACTCATGCCTTATGTCTGGAATATTCTCCTCAAGAATAATACAAATACCACTGGATCCATCAATTCTTCCCCATCTGGTCTGTCAGTAATGACCTCTTCCCTCGTATCTCATGGCTCCTTTTATTGGTTATTTTTAGCTCACTGATCGCCTATTATTGTGTATTGTTGCAGCCACGCTGATTACCCCAAGTTGTGAGCTTCTGTTCTCTTTGTGGGATTCAGTAGAAAGGACATAGTTCAGTGCTATCTGACCAAGACCTTTCCCCCACCCAACTGGTAGATGATTAACTTCACTTCTTTGGGCCTCAATTTCATAGAATAAGAGACTTTCTAATTAGGGGGGGGAAAGCCTTCAAGATCTATTAGTCCCATTTTTTCTTTTTTATAGATGAGCAAACAGTTCCATAAAAGGCACTAACTTTTCTGAAGTCGTATAAGCTGTGATTAGCAAAACCAGTATTTGAACCCAGACTCTGACTCCAAATCCCAGACTAATACCCTTGCTTCTTTCCTCTCCTGTAAAATGATTACTACCCAGAGTTATTACAAGGAGCAAATGAAACGCTGCATGTACTAACTCAGCAGAGCTAGATAAATGACAGCTATAATGATAAGACCATCCCCACCAATAAATAAAACATGTGGTAATAGGGTGAGACAGAGCATTCCTATGATCCTCTCTGTTACTGGAATCATTTCAAAAGATGCTTTTAGTGAATTTATAAGAGAGAAAATTTCATATCAATGCCTTTCTTGGATGACTATAAAAACAACTTTAGCCATTGGTATGAGTCTATAGAATATTTGATGTCCTATAGTAGAACAGATTGTATATTGACACCATCAAAAAGGATGAAAGAATGATGATGATGATGATGATAAAGTGGTGCTAGTGATAGTAGTAGTAATAACAACAGTGGTAATGGTGGTATAGTGGTAATAGTACTAGTAGCAGTGGTAGTAGTAGTAATAGTAGTGAGAGAAATAGTAATAGTAATAGTGGTAGTGTAGTGGTAGAAATAATGGTGGTGATAGTAATAATAGTAAAGATAGTAATAGTAGTAATGGTAGTTGTGGTGATGATAGTATTAGTAAATCTTGAAATACACACTTCAAGTTCTAGTTGAAGGAAATGGAGAAATTTCAGCTGAAAGAAAAAATATTGGTGGTGAGGTTGGGATTTGGGTTGAAAAAGAATCTCATGTATTAGAGATTTGGAAGAAAGGTCACTTACTGAACTTGCCAAAGTGAGCAGAAATAGGAACAACAGGTGAAAGACAGAAGAGAGTCTGTTTGTGTAATTTAAAAACAACCACCAAAAACCCCTCCTAATGACAGAGAGTTTTCCCCAAAATGGGAAGGACTCTGGGATGAGGTCTTTGGGCAGAGAGTGCTGACTAGCTATCTTGCAGCAGGTGCCCTTGTTCCAGGCACCCTCCCTCTAGTTCCAGGGTTTGGACCACTCTAAATGCTTGTGCATCTAGGACCAGATCTCAGTCACCAGTCAGGACCTAAGCAGGAGCCTCACATCAAGGGGCCTCACATCTGGGTGGATGTGCCCCCACACGCTCTGCAGTTGGGGTCATTCTCCCTGCTAGCAACAGAGATGGTGGACAGCCTGTAGGAAGTGGAGAGCGTCGGATGGGCTCTGGGTGAACTATTGTCCTTTTGGATCTGGCTTTGTCTGGTGTCTCCATTTCCCTTTGGAAGACCGGCTTGCCACCTGTGAGGCCTTCCTAATGAAATCAAACAGATGGCAATGACCACGCCCGAGTATCACCCTAATAAAACTCCCTAATTAGGGCAGCACCTCTCCTATTATCAGTCTGGGGCCCCACCCAACTCCAATGAACTGGCCCGACCAGGCTGGGTCAGGGAGGAACAAGTCTGGCCATCTTGTTTTTGCTTTTTGCTACTCATTCCCTCCACCTCCCGCCAGGTTATGGTGTTGCACTGTCCTTTCTTGCTAAACAAACTGTGTTGTGGTTTTGGAATGAACAGCCGTCCCGCTTTCTGCTGTTTGGGGCTCCTGCGTATCCCAGTGTTTGCAGAGGTCACGCCACCAGCATGGTAAAAAGCTGTTCCATGTGCGGAGCCCCTTGGGGTACGGGCCCTGAGGGAACCCAGCTGTTTGCAGACGTTCTGTATATGTATTACCGAAGCACAAACAAACCATCAGTGAAGATGGATGAGTTGGCTTTGGACACTTTCCAGGTCCTCTCGGCAGCGTGGTAGGCCCTCCTGCAAGTGGCCCTTCCAACTTCCAGGGAACGGGCCCAGGACGGCCTGGGGCCCCTTATCCTCCAGGAAGGCCGTCCAGCGCGTGTGTCCGTGGCTTTTACCACAGGCCCACTCTTGGCGTGAGTTCTCAAGCGTGAAAAGCATTCAAGTAGGACGTTGTGGCCCTGCCGATCACAAGGCAGTGAACCAGTGAGTTCTGAGAGGACTTGGAGACCCTGCCTGGTGTTACTTATGGATCGCGGACCTCCCCGGGAGAGATTTTCTTTTTTTCTTTTTTTTTAATGAAAAATGTCTTCCAGGGTAGTTTAAGATAGAGAAATGAACCAGCTAACTTTTTAATATTATCTGAAGTCCCATGAGTCTTTGAAATTCACTGAGACTTTTCTCTTACCAACATGATGTTTTAATAGCATTTTTGTATCAGCCCCTTCTTTCCCATCATACAAAGGACTTCTGAAAACTATAAAGCCCTTCCTGAAAAACTGAAAATAGACCCCAACATCTCTTTTACCAGACAACAAACAAATGGACAAAGCGGTAGGACTTTACTTAATTTTGTCTTGGGTATCTGATCAGTCTGCATGTCTTTGTACTTTTTCAATTCAATTAATATTTATCAAAGGTCTACTGAATTATGTGCTGGGTACTCTAGTAGGAGTTGTGGGGCTTTCCATCCAAGAGAAAAACCAAAAAAACACAGCCGGGAGCCATCGTCAGTAGCCATCACAGCAGTCTTGTAGTTGCTACTTCCAATATGGCGCTCCGTAAACGTGGCTGCATTACATGATCAGTCAGGTATGATGAGGTGGCCAGATGGGCTAGTGATAGAAAATGGAGTTGGAACTAGCTGTAGGATCTGGGCGTACTCATCGACTTCCTCAGTTTCTTCACCTGTAAAAAGGGGATAATAACGGCACCTAGCTCAAAGGGCTGTTGAGGGGATCAACTGTTGTAAAATAGGTAAAGTGCTTTGCAAATTATAACATATTTATATATACATAAATATGCATATAATATATGTAAAATATACATATTATATATATATATATGTTATATAAATATATGATTCTTAGCAATCCATAAAGACCATTTAGATTTCCAAGGATCCCAATGACTAGGGATTTTAATGAAGAATCTAGGAAAGGACAAGGTCTCTTACTTCTGATCTATATCTGGCCTGGAGGAGAAACTGAGGTAGGTGACCTTGCCCCGCCTTCCCTCACTTCAATCCAATGCACCTTCATCACCCCCCTAATGTCATGTCCTTTTGGAGAACCAAGGACAAACAACCACAAGTCGACTCTATCTTGCTCCACCTATCCCACTGCATTTAACAATAGCTTGAACCTTTTAAAAACTGAATCCAGGTGTCCAGAAAACCTGAATTCAAATCTTGCTTTAAACATTTACTAGCTGGGTGACCCTGGGCAAGTCCCTTAATTCTGTCTGCCTCAGTTTCCCTTTCTGTAAAATGTAACTAATATCCTTATTATTATTATTACTAAATAGTTAAAAAGTTTAAAAGGATTGTTATAAGGATCAAATATGATTGTGATATATTTGTATATATAACTATTTATTCATTTATAATATAAATATGGTTCAATCATTCAATCACATCTGACTCTTTGTGACCCCATGAACCATCTTATTGATGGGGTTTTCTTGTCAAAGATACAAAGTGGTCTGCCATTTCCTTCTCTCGTGGATTAAAGCATTTAGAGATGAGGTCACATGTCCTGGGTCACTCAGCTAGTAAATGTTTAAAGCCAGATTGGAATTCAAGTTTTCCTGATACCTGGATGCTGTGCAGGTATGTGCACACACACACACACACACACACACATACACACACACACACACGTCTACACCCATACAGCATATATACACAATGCACTGAGGCTATAGGTTTACACATGCATGTCCTATGTAGACATGTATGTGTATGTTCACATTCACACATATATGTGTAACTATGAAGCTGTTCGGAAAAGAAGTCTTAATGACTCTGGAATTAGGGAAGTTCTAGAGTAGAAGTTGGCCCTGAATAACGCCATGGAGGGATCTAGGAACTTCAAAGGGAGAAGGGAGAGCAGAGAACCTTGGGAATAAAGGAGAGTCCAGATCTTAGAAATGGAGCACCATGTTTAGAGAATAACCTGGAAACTGGTAAGTTAGGGATGGAGAGAGGGAGAAGGGAAGTACTTTAAATTAGTCTGGAACGATATGTCAGAAACGTGGTGGAGAGCTTTAAATATCAAACAAAGAAGTTGTGTTTGTGCTAGAGACAATAGTGAGCTCTTGAAGCTTCTTGAGCAGGGAAGTAACACAATCAGACCTGCAGTGTGTGAGGTAGCTTTGACAGCTGCATGGAGGAGGGCAGAAACTGAGAAGCAGGTCTTTGGTTAGACAGATCAGGCTAAGAGGCAATTATAAGGACCCGTGGATAGAGAGAAGGGTATAATTGCAAGGGAGGTTAAGTTAGATTGGACAAAACATGGCAACTAGTTGGGTACCAAAAGTCAAAGACGACTTTAAAGTTTTGTGACTGTGTAACTGGACCTACAGGTGTCTGTGGGTATTTTGCTGACCTTGGAGTCACAGAGTCCCGAGTTCAAATGCGGCTTCAGGTATTTACAAGGCGTGTGATCCTGGACAAGATACTTAACCTGTGTCTGCCTCAGTGGTCTCATCTGTAAAATGTACACAATAATAGTGCCTTGGTTGAAGTTAGAATCAAATGCAGGAATATTTGTAAAGCATTTTACAAACCTTAAAGGTGTTACATACATGAAAGCTATTCTCAGCAGTGACTTAAGCTGGTGAAGTCCTTGACAGAAATAAGGAAATTAGGAGGTGGAGCTGATCTAGGGGGAGAGATAATGAGTTCCATTTGGGACATAGTATTGAGTTAAAATCTATTGAGATAAAATCTCATCTCCATCAATTGCTTTCTTACTAAACTGATGACTATAGTGCTGTCTGACTAATAATAGTGATGACACTTTACAGCTTTAAAATACTTAACTCTTCTGGTTATCTCAGGTATCTTGAGAGATTGAAAGAGGAAGCATCCCCATCCTCCTCTTACAGATGGGGAAACAGAGGCTCACAGATCCCAACCAGTAGTAAGAGTACAGAACCTGGACTACAATCCAGAATTTCTGATGTTCACTCTTACAGGTAGGGAAACTGAGGTTCACAAATCACAATTCATAGTAGAATGTAGAATCTGGACTATTTCTGACGTTCATGCTTACAGATGGAGAAACTGAGGTTCCCAGATCACAACCGGTAGCAGAATATAGAACCTGGACTACAATCCAGAATTTTTGACCCCTAGTCTTGGATTCCTTCTGCTCTGCATCCATTAGACTGACACTTCCTGAGACCAGAAGTGGAGGCTGTTGCCTCTCTCTATGTCCCCTCGGGCACTGATGATTACAAGAAAAGCCCACTTCCTGTCATTGTATGATTGGTTCCCACGTCTGTGGCACCTGGAGACCCACCCTGCCATGTCAGGAAGTCCCATCTTTATTTACTCAGCCTCCGCAGGCCTCCCTGGGGCCCCACAATGTAGGGCCAAGAGCCAGGCTTCTCCCGAAGCCCTGACACATCCTTCAGAGATATGGGCAGGAGTGGGACTGCCAGAATCCCTTCTGAGGAAAGGGGCCAGAGCAGGAGGAGCTCCCTTTACCTTTACCTGCTGCTTCAGAACTTCTGCAGAAGACTTGGAAAGTTCTAAGTAAACGAGCGGTGACTATATTTGTCCAGGGTCACATCGCCACCCACCCAAATACAGGTTTTCCTGGTCCTGAGGCTAGTTCTTCCTCCACCGTATCATGCAGTTTTGGAGCACACAGTAGGCACTTCATAAATGTGTGTTGTTGAGCACCAAACTCTTTATCACACTGGAGCAGATGGGTTCGTTTGACTATGTTTTTATCACCTCTGAGAAAGGAGAGCTCGGTGGCGACCAGTCAAACTCCCAGGAAATTACTTTCCAGATCCAGAAAAAATAACAACAAAGTTCAAATGGAACAACAAAAGGTGGAGAATCTCAAGGGAATTAACGGATCAAATGCAAATGAGAGAGTAGAGCTCCGGAAGGGACATGGGCCGATGACTTCGGAGACAGCAATGGAGAACGTGAGAGTCTAGACCACCAGGTAATGTTTGGTGAAGGCAGCCCCGAGGGGAATGGCGCTGCCCGTGGGAGCCAGAGACAGAATGAGGGAACTGAAGATGCTTCGGAACAAGGGAGTGGTGAGCAGAAGCTCAAGACCAAATGGATCAGTTTTCTCTAGAATGAGCTTGCAGCTTTGGAGTTAGGAGATGTGGGTTCAAATCTCACCTTTGGTGCTTGCTTACCCTTTCTGAGTATCAGTTTCCCCATCTGTAAAATGGGGATGATGATAATAGCATCTGCTTCCCAGCATGGTTGTGAAGACATATAATATAATAATTGAAAAGCACTTAACATGTAGTGCATAATCAGCACTATAGTTGTTGTTGTTGTTGTTGTTATTATCAAAGTGACTTTTTCCAAAGCCATATAGAGTGCTGTTGAGCTAGGTCTTGGATGGGACAGCCCACAAAAATGTGGCCGAGGTGCCACAAACACGTGCTCTCCGACTTCTGTTGGGACGGCCAGTCATCCCTGAAGAGGGGTCAGCCAGTGCAAGGTCAGAGGCGCAGCCCGGCCCAGACCTTCAGCCTCCCTGCCTCCATCACTGGGGTGGAAAGTCGACCAGGCCGGGCCGTGTGTCCGCCTTTCTGCCTCAGTGCCTTGCGGGTTAATTCCTATTATAATACCCCAACTGACTCTCTGGTGCAGGTGTCAAAAACACATGGAGAGTGAAATTGTTTTTAAAATACCTGACTCATAACTCGCTCATAGCTTGAGAGGTTTCTGAGTCTCCTTCAGCCTTTACCTTACAGAATGGGTGGGGTGGAAATAGGATCTTTTTATTACAGAACACTTTCCCGAGGGGGTTATTTTCCTGTATGTTAATCCAGGTCCAAGTTGTTATTCTAAATGTGCACTGGAGCTGAAACTGCAGTATCGGGGTTTGGTTGTTAACTCATTCCTGACTCACCCAACGAGAGCAGCCGGCTGCTGTGTTTATTGGCGGAGTCACTGGAGCGCTGGCCCCGTGAGGGACCAGGAAAGGGGCTGCCTCCTGCCCATGTGAACACCCTGCTTAGCACGGCCCTGTAATCCCTGCCTGTCTGGGGGGAAGGGCCCCCCTCATGCACCTCCCCTGGGTCTCCAGAGGTGACCTAACTGTTACCCAGAAGCCAGTTTCATCCAAAGTTAGGATGGCACTAAAATTTATAGTCGTTTTCGTTGGGTGGATGGCGTCTGTGTTCGGTGCCAAACACAATTTAAGAGGGAAAAAAAAGCAAGCCGGGGCCAGTGCTCAGTGAGCAGTTAGAAAGGACCCTCCCAGAACAAGACCTTTCCCAACTTCCCGATCCATCAGAAAAGGCTTTCTCCTACCATCACAAGCATCCATTTTCAGCTGGAAGAACCATTTCATTTCTTTGGACCTCAATCTTTCCATTTCTGCATGAGGGTGCTGTCTGCCTAATACTAATAGAATTTAGAATAGAAACTTCCCATTTTACAGATGTAGAAACTGAGATGGAGTAACAAGAGTATAAAGAGCAGTAGATCTCCACCTGGGTTCAAATCTTAAAGTCGCTCAGAGATTCATAACTGAAAGTCAGTCAGTTGATCACATTTTTTTTTCTCAAGTGTATTTATTTTTCTCAATAGTACTTTATTTTTTCAAATCATGTAAAGATAGTTTTCAACATTCATTTTTTGTAAGATTTTGTGTTCCAATTTTTCTCTCTTCCCCCTCTCCCAAACAGCAAATAATCCAGTAGAGGTTAAACATGTGCAATCCTTTTAAACATATTTCCATATATTTCATGTTGCAGAAGGAAAAAATCATGAGAAAGAAAAAAGCAAACAAATGAACAAAAAAAAAAGATTAAAATACTAAGCTTGGATTCACATTCAGTCTCCATGGTTCTCTCTCTGAATGCTGAAGGCATTTTCCATTGGCATTTATTTTTTACACACTTGCTATGGATGGAGCCCCTTGCTAAGCACTGGGGATACATCCCTGTCCTGTAGGTGCTTACGTTCTAGTGGGAAGACAACTATGTAGGAACAAGATCTCCTGAGAGCAGATGGGATGTAATCTGAGGGCAGGCCAGCAGGGGAGAGGTGGGGGAACTGGGGCCCAGAAAAGACCTTTTAGAAAGAAGGGGGGGATTTGAGCTGAAGGAAATCAGAAAGAGGCTGAATGAGGATTGATAGGCATTAAAATAACTTTAAAACCTGAAGGCTCAAGTCCAGCAAAGCTTCAGGAAAAACTTCTCCTTCAGGGCCTTACCTGGATTCAATTCAGTTCAAACAAGCAATTATTAAACACTAGTTGCCAAGATGCAAGACCAAAAAAAAAAAAAAAAAAAAAAAAAGCATCTCTTCTCAAAGAGCTTACATGTGGTTGGATCAGAGAAGCTAATTTGGGGGAAGGGGCCCAAAAAAAGGTTTTTGAAATCATCTCATTTATTGTGCCATTGATGGCTTTCTCTACCTGTGAAGGTCCTCTCCTTTTCCCCAGAGGGGCTTAAACCTCTAAACCAGAAAGAAGCTGGTACCAGAAGTCCCTCAGGAGCCTGATGGATCAATCACTCAATCAATCAGCCATTCCTTAAGTGAATTCTTTCATTTGGATTGATTCCAAGAAAAGGACTAAGAGAGATTATATGAATTGCTCATTGTCACACAGGACTATGGGCAGAGGTGACTTTTACAAACCCAAAGGCTTAATTTCTATCTGTCATAGTGCATAAGTGCTCATTATGTGGTTAAGTCACCTAGCATCCTTTCCCCTCCTACCTTGAGAGATGCTCAGAGCCAGGTTTTGTTAGAACTACAGCTGGTTCAGGGCTCTCTGACATCTTAGAGCAATCCCATGAATCTTCAGTAATACTGGGCTCCCTTTCCCCAAACCCCCGCTTTTTTGTCCCAATTTTTCTGGATGAAGTGAGGCAGTAGAAATGATTGAGGGAGTCGGCAGTTGGGTCTGGATCTCTCCATCCAAACCCATCCTAGAGAATCAGAGATGAATGGAAGTCCATCTTCGAATTATCTGGTTTGTTTGAGGAAACCCATGTAGCTACCGACAGGGAGCTGTCCACAAACATCCCTAGTGTGGATTCCTCTTCCTTCTCTTTGGGTGAATGTTCCATGGCCTCCAGGCACATATTACTCTGCTCCTGTGGTCGCAGAGCAGCAGTAAAGAACTTCAAAGTCTTTGGGCGAGCCATGGGCCTGGCATCCACCTTTTCTTAGGAGGAGCCCCGTAACCAGCTTGCTGGGGCTTCAGTCTGGGTGACCTCAGCTCCCTTTGCGACTCCACCCTAAGTCAGGGCTCCCATAAAGGCAGCTTGTTACATCACTGGTGATTAAGCTGACCTAATTTGTCCTTGTTAACTGAGGTCCAGAAAGCCAATGGGTACAGAAGCCTACCTTGTAGGCTCTCGGCTAAATCAGCCAGAAAGGAAAATATGACTTGTAGGAAAGACTTGCATCGCATCTGCTGTCAAACTTTTTACTTGAAAACAAAATCAGAACTTGAGACCTTAAATAGATGAGCATTTTTATACAGGATATTTGTCAAGTCTCAGCACAGCGTCTGGCACTTAATAAATATTTGTTTCCTTCCTTCTTCCCCATGTTATCGTCCTGCATTAACACTCTCTGGGAGACCCTCCACTGGAAAAGTAATCATGCATTTACATAGCACTTCAAAGCTTTACCAAGTGCTTTCTCTTCACCTCCCTGTTAGCTGGGTAATTCAGGTAGGATTCGCCGTGCTTTACAGGCAGGGATTCAGGCTCAGAGAAATTGAGGCAAGCCATCATCTGCAGAGGGCTGTGATTGTACCTGGAACTCATGTGTGCGAGTGCACACCTTCCAGAGGCCTTGGGAGGCTCGGATGCACGTGGAGGGCTTTGCAAGCCTTAAAGCTCCGCTTGGATGTCAGCTCTGATTACTAGTAGTTTTATTACCTTGTTCTCCTGGTTTGGGATGGCTAGGAATGGCTCAAGGACAGATTCCTGACCTATCCTCGTTCTTCCATGTTTAATGTTCTATGGACACTTGCTGAGGTGCTTAAAAGGACCACTTCATGAAGTAGGAGAATGTGGTTAGAGGCTCTGGTTAGTATAGAATGTAAGCTCAGTCTTCTCTTCTAATGCATTAATCAGGTATCTGGGTGGCTCAGAGGATAGAGTGCCAGAATCAGGAGTTCAAATCCAGCCTCAGAGACTAAGTTGTGTCATCTTGGGCAAGTCCCTTAACCCAGTTTGCCTCAGTTTCCTTATCTGTAAAATGAGCGGGAGAAGGAGTCAACCACTCCAGTATAATTGCCTAGAAAACCCCAAATGGGGTCATGGAGAGTTGGAAATGACTGAAATAAATGAGCGATAATGAAATGCAGCCCTGAATATAACACGAGCATGAGAGGTGCCAAATGGATGATTCTAGGAAGGACAGAATGCCTTGACTGAGTGGATAAGGGAGGCAACAAGGTTGGATTTGAGAAGGAGATGATGTGGGAGTTGAGCATTAAGGCACTGAAAGGAGGCCAGGTGGAGAGACGTTGGGGGAATGCATTCTCCCTACTAATAGAGCCCTGAAAGTCTTTTGATTCTACTTAGCCAGCACTCCCTCCCCGGAGTCCTCCTCGGGATGGTGGCCAAGATTTGCTCACCCTAGAAGGACCAGGAATTTCTCAGTGGCCTGCAGGGTAGCATACTGGTTTCCAGGGAAGAGAGAGAGCTCTGGCAGCCCACCAAATTCTGCCTCTCCTCCACCTGGAACCCCACCCCGCCATGATGTCATGGGAGGTATCACGGATCCAGAAGGCCCAGCCTTGGAAATTCTGCCAGCATGGTCCATGAAGAAGAGTGAGTTCATTAAAATAGATGACCTTAAGGCTTACAAGCCTCTCTCCTCCCCACAATTTTCCCTGCATGAATCCATTCTCCTTTATTCTCTCTATAGCTTTACACTGTATCTCTTTAGTAGTGATTCCATTAGTCTGTTTTTAGAGGCATTCTAAACCGGGATGATTTAAGGGATTACCTGAGAAGGTGGGGGGGGGATAATGTTTACAGGAGGGTCTCCTTTGTCTGCTTTTGATCCTGACTCACATTCACTTCCTCTAGCTTGTTTGCTCCCAGATGATGGAATCCACGGGGTTCTGGAATTGTTTCTGCTTTAGCCACTCACTTGTTTTGAACAAATGACTTGATTTTCTTCTTGACATTTTTCTCATCTGATCAAATGGAATTAAAAAAAAATCCCCAAACAAAAACAAAACCCCCAAACTACGCCTTACTGTGGAAAGAACTCTCCATCTGGAGTCACCATCTCTTTGGGTAACCAATCTTATTACTGTAGCCTAAGTTCCCTCCTGTCTTTGTTTTCTTGCTGTAAAATGAAAATATATTGACCCGGATGACTTCTGGGGTGCATTTGAGCTTCAAATCTTTCTGATCCTGTGATAAGAAATATTCTGAATGGATGTGGAATTGCCAAGAGTGGGTTGACCCCCTCCTCCTCTCCAGATTTCCTCACTTAGTTGGATTTGGTGGTAGAACCGTACCGGGCTGACATGAGTCGAGTCTCTTTGCTCTCCAGTCATATGCAAGTGAAGAAATACATTATACAGAACGAGGCAATATTATAGCCTTAGGACCCTGACGTTGCAGGAGGCAGAACCAGCCCTACTTCTATCTTTCCAGCAAAACCAGTTTGGCGCGGGGCATTTTTTCCCTCTCTGGGCGTAGCACTCATTATAAGATTAAGTTGTCTGGAATCACCTTCCCTAATCTCTCCAAATATTCTTGGAGCCAGGTATCTCCAGGGCTCCAGCCAATTGGAGCTTTCCTGAGTTAATACGCTCTGCTGGGTTACCCAATTTTTTTACCTTAGAATAACCTGGGCACGGGGACCCTCTGCCTTATTGTGCTTGTTAAAACACTCTGTACATAATAAACTCTAAATGATTCGGGCTTTGCCCGTGGGATTTGTCCAGTGTACGGGCTGTGCAGGTAGGGCTTCCTCTTACACTTTATTTATCCTTTTGACAGATTTCTTTGCTTGCTAGCTCCCTTCACTAAAGGTGAATTGGAGGAACAAAGGAAGTGAATGCTCCCTGGTCCTTCTTCCATCCTAGATTCCCAAGGGTTGAAGGGAAATCTGGATTTTTCTTAGTCGGGAGTCTTAACTGTTTATGTCACGGATCCCTTGGACAGACCCTCTTAGAAAAATGACATTAAATAATTGAAGTAATTGCTAAATGTCAGTTACAGGTGAGTGAAAATAAAGATAAAATTTTTAAAAATGTTTTTCCTGTTGAAGTTCATGGATCTTCTGAAATTTATCCATGGCCCCCAGGTTAATAAATCCTGTTCTAAGTGCTTTATTGGCTCATACATCTGACTAGAAGAGAAAGAGAATGACCTTGCAGTGAATATACATGGGTAAACTTCTTCCCTTCCCCTCCTCCATTCCAACAGAAGTATTGAGCTTCCTACTCATTAAGGAACAGCCTTTCTTCTCTTCTCCATGATGTTTGTGGGTGTTCCTCCCCAACTATTTCCTGTCCAAATGGCATTCAAAAACTCATCCAGAATGTTTCTGTAGTTTACCCTTATTAGAATATCATTGGTATCCAGTGACCTGCCCTTCTCATGTCTAACGCACGCTTTGGAGAATGGACTGTTCTGTTAACCTGACCACAATCTCATTTCTCTTGTAGACAGGTGCCTCGGTTTCTTACCTGGTTATCTTGTCATGGGTCCTATCCATGAGCCGGTGTTTTTCTAATCTTCTAGAACAGGGCTCCTCAATGGCAGATAACGTTCCTAGGGGACTTTAAGTTTTATAAAATAGATTTTATAAAATCTCATTCCTCTACTTGATAGATGAGGAAATCTAAACTCAGAAACATTTAGTAGCTTACTCATGGTTACTCCACTAAGAAATAGCAGAAACTGGATTCAAATCCAATTCTCTGCTCTTTTGAAAACTCATACTCTTTCCACTCTACCATGATGAATGTAGCCCCAGTACCACAGAAAGAACATTGATTTTAGAGTCAGGATCTTCCTTCTGATACTTAAGTGACTTAGATAAGTTCCTCCCTCACATTTCTGAGCTTTAGTTTCTTCTGTAAAAGGAGGAGAATGGACCAAATGACTTCTGAGGTTGTCTTATGATCTTATGATCTGGTCTCTAAGACAAGCTACCAAAGTTGTTATTAAAACCAGAAGGCATAAATCAGCTGCTGTCTGAGTCCTCCATCCTTAGGGCTTTTATTTATTTTTTTCCTACAGGCAGATCCTTGACTAACATAACAGAAAGGGAGTGAATTGAAACTCAAATCCATGAGTTTCATTCTTGTTTGCGGCTCAGTTAAAGGTTTATCCAGAAAAATGGAAATAACTAAAATATATTTGGGGACTGCCCTTGGATTTCTAGTAATCACCTTGCTGCTTGTCTCCCTTTGCCATCAGTAATGGAGAATTGGATGCATTTGAACTGTTGGGCTCTTGGGTTGCTTTTATGTCACAGCTTCTTAATTTGGGGAAAATGAACTCCAAAAAGTAGCCTGGTACCGTATAGGCAAAACAAACAGATCACAAGTTGAATTTTTCACTTTTCAACCAGTTGTTTTGGCTTTGGCTGTATGCTAGTCTAGTATTATTACCATGTAATTTAAAATGTTGAGAATGGCAGAGATAATAGGAAAAAGAAAAGTTCAAGTGGGCTGTCTTCCTTATCTTCCTGGCCTTCTCTCTATTCCAGTGTTTCAAAATACTTCGATAGTTGTAGCGTATCTTATAAACCAGATCATAAAATCATAGATATAAATCTGGAAACAATCTCAAAACCCATCGAGTTGACTCAACCACCATAAAATAAAAGTGCTAGCATTTTGTTTTTAATAATTAGCCTTACCTTTAATTGACCCTATCTTTTCACCTTAAGTATTACATACTTAAAGTTAGATCTTTTTTAGCCCCAGCACTTATTGTCATCATTAATTTTATTGTGATAAATCAAATTATTACTGAAAATAATTATGTACTTTTATTTTTTAAACCCAGTTTCTAAGCCCCCAGCCAATGGATCTACTTTTCTAAAATTAGTCAATTCCACGAAATCCCAGTATTAAAAAAAAAAAAAAAAAAGATAATTTGGGTAGCCTCTTGAAGATCATTGTAATGAAATCTAGCCTGCATGTTATTTGAGATTTGTACTCCTTCTCATATATAAACAACTTTTCTAATTTAGGTAATTACCTCTTCCAGGCAACTAGTAGCAGCCAGTCAGATCAATCTGACCAGGAGTATAATTAAAACAAAGTTGGCTGGTTTCAAACAACTGCAGTGGGGGGGATCTCTTGCTAACAAAGACAGCAATAAATAGGGGGAGTCAGCAAGAAGTTTTATGATGTTCCGTCAGGATAGTTCTCACATACACCAAATGAATGCTAGTCATCTGTCTGTACATCTTGTTGGATCTTCCAGGAATACAAACGATAATATTGTGCACTGTCTTCCCCGAAGAAAAGCCTTGATTTTAATGTTGGTCTAGTATCATTCTATATTTTTTTTCTGTGAAAAAGTTTGTCATATAACCCATTTTTTTTCTCTTGCCTTCTTTAAAATAGTATTTTATTTTCCCAAATACATGCAAAGATAGTTTTCAGCACTTACCTTTGCAAAACCTTGTATTCCAAATTTTTCTCCCTCTCTTTCCCCCCTTCTCCTAGTAAATAATTCAACATAGGTGCAATTCTTCTAAACATATTTTCATATTCGTCCTGCTAAACACACACAATCAGATCAAAAGGGAGAAAAAAAAAACCACAAGAAAGGGAAAAAAAAAACCAAGCAAACAACAACAAAAAAGTGCAAATACTCTGTTTTGATCCACATTCAGTTCCCATAGTCCTCTCTCTGGATACAGATGGCTCTCTCCATCACGGGTCTGTTGGAATTGTATTGATTGTTGAAAAGAGCCACAGCCATCAAAATTGGTCATCATTTAATCTTGCTATTGCTGTGTACAGAGATCTCCTGGTTCTGCTCATTTCACTCAGCATCAGTTGATGCAAGTCTCTCCAGGCCTCTCTGTATTCCTCCTGCTGGTCATTTCTTACAGAGCAATAATATTCCATCACATTCATATACCAGAACTTATTCTGCCATTCCTCAGCTGATGGGCATCCACTCAGTTTCCAGTTTTTTGCCACTACACAAAGAGCTGCCACAAACATTTTTGCACACATGGGTCCTTTTCACTCTTTTATGATCTCTTTGGGATACAAATCTAATTCTCTTATCTTTTTTACTCTAAAAGAGAGAACCCCCCCAAAAAAAACACCCAAAAGACAAAAAGAGAAAGCTCAAATAACATTCTTCAGTTTTTGGATGAACATACATTGGCCAACAAAATGTTGACTTGAGTCTCTTTTTTTAATTATAGAAAAAAAAAAGTTGAAAATCATTTTGTTTGATTAGGATAATATCTCTGTTGGATAAGCATAGTTTTGCCTTGGGTCTCTGCAGTGAGGAGTTGCTATTTTGGAAACCCCTCTCCTCACTGTTTCCTCTATGAAAAGCACTACAGCACAGAGGTATGCTGGAGAGAGAAATGTGGTCAGATCTGGCCCTGATAGCAAATCAGCTAGGGATTCTTTCCTGAGTCTGGGTTCTCTCATGTATACAGTGGGGGTGCTGATAGATGGTTTGTACATATATACAGTAATATGCAAATACTATCAAGGTCATAGGAGCACAGATTTAGGGCTAAAAGGGACATTTTGTAAACCTTAAGTTGCTATAGAAATGGAAGCTCTTTATTCTTATGATTTCAGAAAAACTTTTGTAAAGAGGAAAAACCTTTAAGCATATATATATATATATATATATATATATATATATATATATATATATATATATATATATATATATATGTCATTATCTTTCAGTAGCCATACCATCTTTAGGAGTTATTAACCTGGAGTAGGCAAACTTGTTTTTAAGATTTTTTTTCATAATCATATTTCAATATAAGTGGTTTTTCTTTTTCCTTTTCTTTTCTTTCTTTCTTTCTTTCTTTCTTTCTTTCTTTCTTTTTTTTTTTTTTTTTTTTTTTTGGCTGACAAGTGTTAAGTGTCTGAAACCAGATTTGAACTCAGATCCTCCTGACTTCAGGGCTGGTACTCTATCCACTGCATCACCTAGTTTGGTTTTTCTTTGTAATCCCATGTAGTTTATTTTATACATTAAAAATACATTTTTTTTTTCTGAAAATAGGGCCATAAGCTTTATTGGACAACTGTTAAAGAGGTCCATGATGAGTTAAAAGAGGGTTGTTTTTTATCTTGGACCTCCCCTGAAATCTATCCATAAACCTCCTCTTCTCTGGATCTCAAGTTTAGAATCCCCAGTCTAGAGCTAAAACCGTCCAACTCCCTCATTTTACAGAGAAGGTAATGAACTCCTGAGAGATAAGTGGCCTTCAAAGCATCACAAAGACAATTCATGAATCCTAGTTCTCTGACTCCAGATCCATCGCTCTTTCCTCTTCACTATCTTATATGATCACAGGAAACAATTTTTTGTTCTTATCCTTCATTTTTGAAGAGGATCAGTGATGACACAGGTGATGTCTTGACTTGCTCAAGAATGGGCTGAAAATGAGATAGAGCTGAGCAAAGTCACTTCCAGAATCATCAGAAATCATCGGCAAGGCAGAAGTCAGGAAGAGCGGTGATGGACTGGGTAGAATGGATCTTGGGGTCTTTAATGGATGACCTTGGAGTCTTCGATGGCTCACCAAACGCTCTACAGCCTCACTTTGTGGCCATTGGAGCAATTTGTTCTCATTCACTCGCTCAACTGGGGGAAGTCTTCACACACTTGGGGTAGACGTCCCCCTAAATGGCCAATAACTGAGGTTGTCCCTCAATCTGGTTTAGGCCAGATAGTATACCGGCATTGTGCAGGCTCCGGCTTCAGGGCTGAGCGCCAGATGGACACCAAAGCTGCACGAATCCTCACACGGCGGGGTTCTGGTCTTTCCTGCACAGCCCACATTCGGAGTTCCACAAAGACAACCCTCTCACTTGACAGGTAAGAAAGCAGAGAGAAATTGTGCTTTATCCAGGGTCATCACGTAGTAAAGCGCGTGAGGGAGGATTTGTATTTTGATCTTCCTGACTCCAAGCATAATATTTAATTCCCTGGATCACTTAGCTGTTTCTTATCTTAAAGTAGATTCTGCTTTTCAGCTTTTTCCTTGGAAAGCAGTAGTCCAACATAAACGGAGGCTCCTGCAGTCAGTTTTACCCAAACACCCAAGGACTCAGTGGGACTCTCTGGATCAATAGGTTCTATGGGAGTGAACTGGTGCCTTCAGCAATAATCTTTAATGAGATTGTTTACACCATTCAGGAGCACTGATTTCCACTCAATTATATTGACAGTGCTGAGACTCAGGGATGCAAAAAAAAAGGAGAGGTAACCTCAGAGTTTCCTTCTCACTCTGGGGATGGCAAACCACCAGCTGAAAGGTCTTTCTGTTAATTAGTCATTCATCATTCCAGGAGCAGGGGAAGTGTTTGCTGAAGTGTTAGATGTGTGAGGGAGGGAGACACAGCAAAAGGCTGCATGTAAATGGGAGGAAAGGCGAGGGCTGACACTTTAACTTCCCACAGAGGTGGTTGGTGGGCAGGCAAGGGCTCACGGAACAGGAGAAAGGAGGACAGAGTTAAGGAAGGGGGGAGCCCCGGGACGGGAAAGACTTTGAGAGTCTCTGCGGGTGAAATCAAGCTTAGGGGGCCCAGAGAGCAGGAGAGATGGCAGGAGGCTGGACCACTTCCATTTTCATGTCCTGGTACCCTCAGGACCTAGTACAGTGCCCAGCACACATGAGGCCCTTACATACTGGCTGAATGGAAGGTAGATGGTCAGGAAAAGCTAGAGTAAATGATCACTCACAGGTCAGCTCTGGTGGAAGAACACTCCTTTATTACAGAACGACTCTAGCTAAGTCATTTAACCCTCTGAAACTGTTTTCTCATCTGTAAAATGAGAGGATTGGACATGACGGTCTTTAAGTCCCTTCTAGGCTATGATCCTAAGACTTTTGTGGCTCGGAAGCCCAGCCCCCTCATTTTATGCACAAGGAAAGTGGGGTCCAGAGAAGCTGTGACTCCAACTCAGGTCTTCTTGACGTTAGGATGGGGCTCTCCCCACTGCACGGCTTTTCACGCAAGGTCCCAAGGGTAACAAGTCTTAGACTCAGGATGGGAACTCAAGCCCTAAATCCAGTCATTCCTCCCACTACTCCATGAATAAATCTCAGCCGCTTATCAAACCCTGGTTATTAAATTGCCTGTACATGAGCAACAGAGAAGAACGCCCGGTAATTCAGTGCAGCCTCCTTACTATAACATAAATGATGAATGCTTGAACAAATCTGTTTCAATTTATTTGCTATTTCCTTACAGAGACTAGTTTTCTACACTCAGTAGGTGCTCAATAAATGTTGAGTGATTGCCAATTATTCTGGATTAATTGTTCAAAATTACCTGATTCTTCCTTTAATGACTTCCCACGCTATTCCCCAGACACACATTGATTTTATAAATGTACACAGCAGATGAAGAAAGTGGTGAGCAGTAGCAGGGGGCATGAAAATGAATAGTAACTGCCCCCCTGAGTTAATTGCTATGAATGTTATCTTTTACTTCCCACTTAATTTAAGCAGGCACTCTTTGGGAATTACTGATAGGATGACAGAGAAATCCTAAAGCAGCCTAGAGTTGCTAACGTGAATTAAAAGGGAGAGGAATATTCCATTTTCTCTAAAAGCCCTGCTGCCTAGAAATGTAGCATGTAATAGTGCTCTTAGAGTGAAGACTGGAGTTTGATTTCTGGCTTTCTGTGGACAAGTCATGTTAATCTTTTCAACATTCAGCTTCTTCATTGGCAAAATGGAGAAATCATATTTGATAATTCCATATCCTCAGAGCATATGGAAAAATATTTTATAAACCCTCAAGTTCTATGAAATATGAGTTATTGTAACTACCCTAAATAGGATCCCACAGAGGGTGAATAAACTGAATTTAGCCATTGTCCCTGAATGATTAATTAGCGGTCAGCCTCTGCGTTGTCCCTTAAAAGAGTGTCTAGATCTGATCTTTCTTTTTAAAAATGTTTTTTATTTGATTTATCTGGATCTTATAAGGGAGAAATCAAAGTCCCCCACTACTTTGGCTTTATTATGTATTTCTCCCTGTAATTCATTTAAGTATTTAAATCATATGCCATTTGTGCATGTAGCATTGATATTAAAACTGTCTATGATACCTTTCAGCAAAATGTTGTTTCCCTGTTTATCTCTTTCAATGAAAACAATTTTGCTCGGTTTGAGATCGTACCAGCACCCCGCTTTCTTACTGCAGTTAAAGTCAAATAGATTGGCTTCTGGGCCTCTTCTTTTTTTTTTTTTTAATTTATAATTTTTTTTCACAGTATACATGAGTAATTTTTTAAATAACATTATCCCTTGTATTAATTTTTCCAAATTATCCCCTCCCTCCCTCTCCTCCCTCCCCTTGATGACAGTCAATCCCATACATTTTACATATGTTACAGTAAAACCTAGATACAATATATGTGTGTAAATCCCATTTTCTTGTTGCACATTAAGTATTGGATTCCAAAGGTATAAGTAACCTGGGTAGATAGACAGTAGTGCTAACATTTACATTCACTTCCCAGTGTTCCTTCTCTGGGTGTAGCTACCTCTGTCCATCATTGATCAACTGGAAGTGGGTTGGATCTTCTTTATGTTGAAGATTTCCACTTCCATCAGAATACATCCTCATACAGTATTGAAGTGTACAGTGATCTTCTGGTTCTGTTCATTTCACTCAGCATCAGTTGATGTAAGTCTCTCCAGGCCTCTCTGTATTCCTCCTGCTGGTCATTTCTTACAGAGCAATAATATTCCATAACCTTCATATACCATAATTTACCCAACCATTCTCCAACTGATGGACATCCATTCATCTTTCTGGGCCTCTTCTTGATGTTCAGGAGCTCACCAGCTCAGCCAGCTTGACCTTGTGGAACCCTCTCCCCCTGCACCAAGAAGAAACCCAAACTAGAGAAATGACTTGTTTAATTGTGGCAGACCTCATTAAGATCCATGCCCTTGAGTTTTTCAACTCTTGGTTTGTTTTGCAAAGTGGATGTCAGAACTGGGATTTGGTCAGCAAGCAGGACCGGACTGAACGGGTCACAGCTGGGCCCCACAGACTGCAGAATCCCTGCTGACCATCCATTCTCTAGGTCATCCTCCCTACAGCTGCCAAAATAGCTTTCCTAATGCACACAATAAGCACATGGCTCTCGTGCTCAAAAAACTTGAGAATTCAATCAGAAAGGAGACTCAGACACTCTGTTCACAGCTTCACAAAAAATAGTCCAATCTCTTCCTTCCTTCTCCTGCTTTTGGGCACTTGGGCAGCCACCACATTCATTTCCATGCACTAAAGATCCTTCTGTTCCTTCAAGGGAGGCTGATCCTCTAGTCACTTTATTTATGAAGCCTTCCTTCATTTTCTCAGACTCTTTTCCCCATTCTCCATTTTTCCTAGAGCACATTTCTTCACTGTACTGTCTTTATCCTACTTATTTGTTACATATCCAGCTCTCCTTAGTAGATTGTAAATCCTGCATGGCAAGATCCTCATTACCCAGAATGCAATGTGTGTGGACTTTAATCTAGCGAAACCCCTAAAAGTATTGAATTGAAGGTGGGATAGTGATAGGGACTGGAGCTAGAACTTCATTTATATAGGGCAGGGCTTAAACTTTCCACTGGTGACCTCTTTTTGCCCAAGAAATTTTTATATAACTCTGGGCGTATAAGTATATTTAAAAAGTATACAAATCAAACATTTACTGATACAAAACAAAGATTACTGATAGTAAATCACCAATTTACAACCCCCACATTCAATGATGAGACCCCGTATGGCCACAACCCATAGTTTAAAAAGCTGATATAGGGAACTCCCCGAGACGCTCTCTCTACCGATATAGGTCAGTGCTTTCTGGGAAACATAGTTTTAGACCAAGGGTTCTTAATTTTCTGCAATGGACACCTTTGGCAGACTATTGACTATTTTTCAGAAAAATCTTTTGTCAGCTTTATTTATAATTGAAGCAAATTCTAAATTTCAGTTAGAAGTTAGTAAAAATGAAGACGCGCTGTTGGACCCCAATGGGGTTCATGGACTTCCTAAAGAGCTTCACAGGGCATTCACAAATTGAATGAATTGAACTTGACTCCAAGTCTGCAAAGCTGTCTCTCTCAATCCATTTCTCCAGGGGGAATTGAGGGTGGGACAGGAAATTGGGGTGAGTAGGACGAAGACCAGCCAGACAGGCAATCAGCATCATTAGGGAGCCTCCACAGGGAGGGAGCAAAGGCTGGGTGTTCTTTTTGGCAGCAGCTGGTGCAAGGCTGCAAGGGGATTTGGCAACAGGCAGCAGGCAGAGGTCCAGGCGGGATCTTTGGGGAGATTTGGCATGGCATGGCAGAAGGAGCGGGGAGTGAGGCTCAGGCTTCCCCCTCCATGCTAGGTGGGGAGTTAAAACATGGCAGATGGGAGGAGACAGGAAAGCTGTTCTTGCAAGGATGGGCGCCGGGCCGTCATGTCACTAGGAAAAGACAAATCAATTAATGAATCAACACGTACCATGTATGTGTCAGGCACAGTGGTACGTGGCAGTGGTAAAACCCACAGAATCATCTCTGCTCTTAGAGAGCTCACGTTCAACTGATAGAGAAAACACGTAAATCCCTGTAATTACAGACTGTGAACAGACAGCACAGGAGGAAGGGGACGAGTTCAACTGGGTGAGGGTCCTGAGAAACCCACCTACAGGATCCGTCACGGGATCCCAGTGTACAGAGGAGCCGGGGCTCTGGAGAGGAGGAAGGCAGAAGGAAAGCCTTGGGGCTTGCAAAGCACGGAGTTTGCAGATGAAGCTATGGAGGAACAGCAAGCAGACTGGTGGTCCGTGTTGTTGGTGTATGTTGGGGATGCTTTGTGGGGAGTGGGGAGTAAACTCTGAGAAGATTGGAAAGGCAGAAAGGGACCAAGCTGTGAAAGCTTCAAGTGCCAGGCAGAAGAGTTCATATCTGATCCTGGAGGTAATGGGGAGCCACAGAGATTAGGAAAGGTAGCCGAGTGGTACCGTGGAGAGAGTGCTGGGGGACTCGTCAGGAAAACCTGGGTTCTAGCCTCAGCCGCTTACTAGATGGGGGACCCTGGGCAGGGTGACTTGCCCAGGTTTGCCTCAGTTTCCCCATCTGCAAAATGAGCTGGAGAAGAAAATAGCAAACTATTTCTAGTGTCTTTGCCAAGAAAACCCCACATGGGGTCACAAAGAACTGGATGTAACCGAAAATGACTCAACAACCAAGAGTCTATGAAGCAGAGGGGGGACGGAAAATCACTTTGGCAGCTGGGGATTGGATAACGGGGGAGATTTGAGACAAAAATCATTGAGACGGTGTAGCAGTAAGGCAGGTGAGAGGTGGGAAGGGCTTCTAATGACCAGGGTCCCAAGTCGGTGTCTGTCTGGTACTGGGGCTGACCCCTCTGAGCTCCAGATGAAAAAGCTGCTTTGTTTTCCTTCTCTCATCAGAATATTGAGCCCAGGGCCCGGGGCGGGGCTCTCCCTCCAGATGAGGGCAGAGTGGCTCTGAGGGGGGAGTGTTAGATCCCAGCTGGGCAGGGAGCCAGGCCAGGCATTGCTCTTAGGGCACTTGCACATGTCTCCCCTCCCTCCAAATCAGTTTATGGGACTGAGCCTGCAGTTCGAACCAGGCTACAAATAAGTACACAGGGTTTCAGCCTTTAAAGGCAGGTTTTCTTCAAGACTCTGATATGGTTCCCAAGTGTGTGATACAACCAGAAATGCAAACGCTGACTGATGCTTATTATCCCAGCAAAAGCCCCTACCCGGGCCCACAGCCTTGCTTTGGAGCATATTTTAGGATGGGGAAACTGCAAATCCTCATTGTTAAATCTTACTTCCCAACCAAGCACTCATCAGTCAATCAATTCATTTCTTCCCTGCCCAAGTTTCCCTGTTTCTTAAATAAACAAACAAAACCCTTTCCTAGACTCTATACTTCTCTCAAGCTCTGTCCCTTCTCTGCCAAGCTCCTGCCTACAATTCTGCTTCCTCTCTTCTCACCACTTGACCCTTTGCAGTCTAGCTTTTGACCTCTTCTCAATGGAAACTACTCTCTCTAAAGACACCAATATGTTCTCTGTCTCTGTCTCTCTCTGAGTCTCTTCTTTGAGTTTCTGTCTCTGTCTCTTTCTCCTGTTTCTGTCTCTTTCTCTGTGTCTGTCTCTCTATGTGTCTCTGTCTCTCTCTGAGTCTCTTCTTTGAGTTTCTGTCTCTCTGTGTCTCTTTCTCCTGTTTCTGTCTCTCTCTCTGCCTCTGTCTCTCTATGTGTCTCTGTCTCTCTCTGAGTCTCTTCTTTGAGTTTGTCTCTCTGTGTCTCTTTCTCCTGTTTCTGTCTCTTTCTCTGCCTCTGTCTCTCTATGTGTCTCTGTCTCTCTCTGAGTTTCTTCTTTGAGTTTCTGTCTCTCTGTGTCTCTTTCTCCTGTTTCTGTCTCTTTCTCTGCCTCTGTCTCTCTATGTGTCTCTGGCTCTTCTCAGAGTCTCTTCTTTGAGTTTGTCTCTCTGTGTCTCTTTCTCCTGTTTCTGTCTCTCTCTCTGCCTCTGTCTCTCTATGTGTCTCTGTCTCTCTCTGAGTCTCTTCTTTGAGTTTCTGTCTCTCTGTGTCTCTTTCTCCTGTTTCTGTCTCTTTCTCTGTGTCTGTCTCTCTATGTGTCTCTGTCTGTCTCTGAGTCTCTTCTTTGAGTTTCTGTCTCTGTCTCTTTCTCCTGTTTCTGTCTCTTTCTCTGCCTCTGTCTCTCTATGTGTCTCTGGCTCTTCTGAGTCTCTTCTCTCTCTCTCTCTGGCAATCAGGGTGAAGTGACTTGCTCAGGGTCAGGCATCGAGTGTGTCTGAGGCTGGATTTGAACTCTCCCTGCCTCCAACATTCTCTTCATCACCGAGGCTCATGGGCATGGTCTGCCCTCTCTGCTGCCCTGGAATGGTTAACCCTTAGGACCCTCTGGGTCTTTGTGACTGCTCTCTCAGGGTCCTCAGAGCCCCCCCCCATTTGCTCATCACACACATCCTGACCTGTAAGGGAGGGGGGGACATTGCTCGAAGTTCCCTCTGGAGCCCCCCCTCTCTCCTGCCCTCTGCCTTGTAATGTCTGTAGCTACGACAGGTTTACCTCTCCCACATCCATGTGGCTGGGACATCTCTTTCCTGAGCATTGCTCTTGCGTCCCCAATTGCCTCAGAGTAGAAGTTCTGGAGCTATCTCAAACTGGAGAGATCCAACCCTTGCCCTACACAACCAGCCTCCACCGGACCCCTCCTCTCTACTTCAGACACCCCCTGAGTTAAAGCCCTGGATTATTGCGCCTGCCTCCTAATTGATATCCCCGCTGGAGCCTCTCCCCAATCCAATTTATCCAACACAATCCATCCTATTTTGTTTCCAAAGTAATTTTCCTTAAGCCCTGATTGGATGGAGTTACTTCCCTATGTGATCAATGTCAGTGGCTCCTTTTGTTTCTAGGATTACCTATGAATGCTTTCATCTAGCTCGGAAAGCCCTTCAGAACCGGGTCCCAGCCTCAGTAGACAGCCCTGCCATCCAGGTAGTCTCTGATCCAGCCCAGCTGGTCTCACACGCGACCCTCCGATTCTTCTTATCTGGAGTGTCCTTAGTGGCTTCAAAATGCATTGCACTTTCTGCACCCAGCCTCTCGGATTCCCAGAGTGCCTAGTATTTGTGTATATGTAGTCCAGTCTACTTATCTGTTTGCTTATCTCCCCCATTAGATTTGTAGCCAGTGGTTCTGATAAAGGTGTCCTTTCTAAAATATATAAAGAAGTGTGTCAAATTTCTAAGAATACAAGCCATTCTCCGATTGATAAATGGTCAAAGAATATGGAGAGAGGATGAAATTAAAGCCATTTATAGTCATATTTTTAAATGCCCTAAGTCCCCATTGATTAGAGAAATGCAAATTAAAACAACTCTGAGGTTGTTTTGCCCAGCAGTATCCCAGGGAAATCATAAAGCAGGGGAAAGGACCCTCATGTGCAAAAAAAGTTTGTAGCAGCTCTTTTTGTGGTAGCAAAGGATTAGAAAATGAGTAGATGTCCATCAAGTGGGAACTGGCTGAATATGTTATGGTATACGAAGGTAATGGATTATTATTATTGTTCTATAAAAAAATGATCAACAAGCTGATTTTAGAAAAACCTGGAAAGATTTTCATGAACCAATGCTGAGGGAAACAAGCAGAACCAAGAATACGCTGTACACATTAACGGCAAGATTGTGCAATGATCAACTATGAAAGACTTGGTTCTTCTCTGTGGTTTAGTGATTCAATAAACTTTGGATAGAAAACACCAACTGCATCCAGAAGGAGAATTTCAGAGAGTGAATGGAAATCGGCACGTGCTACGTTCACTTCTTTTTTTCTGTTGTTTTTTTTTCTCTCTCTCGTGGTTTTTCTCTTTTGTTCTGATTTTTCTCTCCTAACATGATTCATAAAAAATAAAATAATAAAAAAAAGAGAAAATTCAGTAAGGAAGTATTAAATGTCTTTTATATGCCGTGTACTATTCTAGGCACTGAGTACACAAACTTCACGAGGAGTTTACTTTTTTTTCTTAAATTATTTTTTTTCAAATGAAGATCCATCTTCTCTCCCAATCCCTACTCCCCAAGAAAAGCAAGAAATACCAGATGCCCTGTTACAAACGTGTATGGTTGAGTAAAATAAATTCTGGCACTGGCCATGAAGGATGCTGCTGCAGTCTATTGATAGGTAACAACATGACCACAGATACATTTTTTTTAAAAAGCTACATAACAAAAATAACTGTAATTAGGAGGGAGTCTATCTGTTGAAAGTAAAAACATCCCAAATTACATAGATACACATATTTTAAAAGGTTGGGATGCACTGATAACTTTAGTATTCCCTGGAAGGCAGGAAAGTCTCAGTATCTGGAGCTCAGTAGGTAGGGACATGAACTCCACTGGGGACACTATTACACGTTATAACATGATAGAGCTTTGTGCCACCGGCTATGTGTCTACAATTCTGGCAGCGCGGATCAGCCCAATGCAAATCGCCAATAGCAAAACCGTGAATCATGATGTTTTCCTGTATTTCCAAATGCTCAGATAATGAGTATCATACAAGCATACCGGCTGATATTTGGCCATAGCTTTTAGTCATTATCCAGATACTTTTTGGAGACCAAGAATGGGGTTAAATCAAATAAAATGAAATTCACCCCATAGGACTTGTCTTTCTCTATGGTATCTGCAGATTATCAATGTATTTCTTAAATTCTAGTACCGAGAGTTAAAAACAGACCATAGTTAGTATTATTCATTGATAATGGAAACGCCCATCCATGGGTATTTAAGATTTTTGCTTTGGATTTAAGATTTCCTGTGTGAAAATCTCCCTATGGATGAGCAGCTGCCTAATATACAACAGGCACTTAATAAATTTTTATTGATTGATTGATTATAGGCTTAGGCCCAAGGCCCAAAGAGATGGAGGCATTTATCCAGGGATTCATAACTAATATTCTTGAGCTAGGTCTCATTGCCTATTATTTCATTTCTTCTTCAGTCTTGTCTGATACTTTGTGACCCCATCGGGGGTTTCTTGGAGCCGTTTCCTTCTCCATCTCATTTTTACAGATGAGGAAACTGAAACCAACAGGACTAAGTGACTGCCCAGAGTCACACAGCTTTGGCTGCATTTGAACTCGGGTCTTCTACTACAAACCTGATGCTCTATGCACCTGGCTGCCCCAGTGCCATCCTATACAGAACATCGCACATAATTATTTTTATGTTGTTCCCCTTTTCCCCCTTCCATTAAACCAGGAGCTCTTTGAGGATAGGGACTACATTTTGTCTTTCTTTGTGCACTTAGCATAGTACCTGGCACATCTTAATAAATGCTTATTGATTAATGGATTGATAAATTATTATTAGAGAGATAGAAAACTAAAAAAGATGAGCTAGTCAAGTGGTAAACATGATGGATAATCAATGGAGAACTTAGCCATTCCACTGGCATCCACAAAAAAAAAAAAAAATTGAAGAGAGCTAATCCAGAAGGAGACCCCCATTGTATTGAATGGGTCCTTGGTGGGGGATTTGGGGGAGAATACACACAGGAGCTGTAGGCAATGAGAAGTTACGGATGGGTTGTGGTCTGCACAGATGAAGAGAATATCTACCATTGATGAGATTGTCAATCCAAGAACTGAAGTGGCAATTGGCTAGGAGCAAAGTCACTTAACTTTTTACCAGGTCCATTTTTCCAGTAAAGTGAAGGATTTGGACTCAGTTTCTGAGCCTCCTTCTAGTTCTAAATTCTACAATTTTATTTTTGGAAAAAGCCAAAAGGAATTCAGAACCAAGTCATAGGAGGATGGATGATTAAACTGAGGAAGAGAATTTTTGGTTAAAAGACAAACAAACAAATAGCAAGGTGTGGTTATAAAGAAATGAGGCTGGTTTTCCTGTGTGGTTGCTGAGTTTTCTTTGAAGGTAATGCCAGGAGAGGAGATCCAGACATATCCTGAGCAATGGAAGCCTCTTTGGATGGCTAGACACTTGTCTAGCCTCTCCCAAGGTGACTCCTTGGAAGAATAACATTCATTTGGTGCATTTGTTTAAAAAAAAAGTCAGTTTTCTTCCTCATGCCCATAAGTTATATGATTTCATTCTTGGTTTAAGTCACATTAAACTTTCCTTGATTCTTAACTGACCATTGACAAGTTTTAAAATAACAACGACAATTTTTTAAATAGCTTTTAGGATGCTGATTAATCAATCATTCACTGCTTCCCCCTCTCCTGCCCCTCCCCTTCCCCGGTTTACAAACCCAAACATCTAGAATTATGGAATATAGAGTGGAAAGAGTTCATCTAATTCAAACTTTCTGAGTGGATAAATCAACCAACAAACATTTGTTAAATTCCAATGACAACAAAATAGTTCCTGTCCTGCCCTCAAGGAATTTATGTTCAGGAAGTGTGTGTGTGTGATCCTTCCCTAAAGCATCTCTAATGACTGACCAAAATTCATATACCCTTAAATTTGGGAAATTGACTACGTCAAGAAGCAGTTCTATTGGACAATTCAAATTGTTAAAAATTTCTCTCTTGAAAAATTAAAACTTTTTAAAAGTGCAGCTGAATACAACACAAAAAGACAAGTTAACTCAGATTCTCTTTCTTCTCCTCAGAGATATGGATCATATAATGTTAGATAAAAACAATTGTTTTATCAGACTGCTTTGACATTCCCTCCCCCCTCTTTTTTTTTTTTTTTTTCCAAGAAAGGATTTATTGGGATCAGGGAATAAGTAAGGAGAAATAGATTTGGAAATGGCATTTAAAAAAAGAATAATATAACTTGTAAAAGAGAGGGGAATTGGATTCATTTTCTACCTTCCATACATTAGTTCCAACATTTATTCTAGATGTTATCTCCCAAATGGGTAGCCCATCATGTGCATTTATTTCCAGCATCAGGATAATTTTCTCTTACAGAAGGTGGATGATTAAACATTGCAAATATTTGAGCAAAAAGTTGTCTTTTTGTGTATCGTGGGACACTAACTACTCTCTTACCTCCAGATGGTACGTTGTGATTCATTTCTTGATGGTTTTCTCAAGTTGATTCTTTGATTCTTTCAAAAACTGCTAAAATTGTGAGTAATGTGTTAGTGAGGATTTCGGGGTGGGATTTAGAACTGAAAGACTACATGCTAACTCAAATTAGGAAGCCTGTGATTTTGAGTCTCTAAGGATGAGATGTTTGCATATCATATTATATGCAAATGAAAAAAGCCATATAATGTTATATACACATACACATGGAGACAGATAAAAGTCACTCCACCGAACAACCTAACTATATGTTGGATCCATTTGTGGAATTTAAAACGATTGCATTTCTATTTTAATTTTGATTGTATTTTGAAGATTGTGAGTAAGATATTACATTTCCCGGGGAAGCCATTGGGGAGCTCTTGAGGTGTAGAGTCTGTTTCTTCCTAGGAAGTAAAACTTCCTCCCTGGTGACCACTGTCCCTTTGGCTTATGCTTTTCCCCTTGTATGGAGAACAATTATCACTGTAAAGATCCTGTCAGCATGGAATGCTTCTTTTTGCGTACCCCATCATGCCTAGGAGGACCCCAGTATCTGTGCTCCCAGACTGTCTCCTTCACCAACACACCTTTCTTCTCCATCTTTGCATTAAGTGGACAAATCTCTGATGGGATCTCTAATTATCAACTCCCACTGACTAATCTCAGAGAGTTTAGCCTTACCGTCTCCGATTGTATGAGCTCCACGAATGGTACAGTTTATCCTGCTCTTAATCAGCTCTTGGTGAGGTCTTTTTTTTCTTTATCTTGTCATCTCTTCTTAACTTAATGGGTGACGCAGTGAATGTGTCAAGTAGGTTCTCAGACTCGTAGGGTTAAAAATAAAATTCACCTCCATTCTTTTATTGGAACCAGATTGGATGATCTCACTCTTCCCCAACTTCTAGATCAGTCCAATGATGTGAATGGAAACCAACTAACCTAATTTGGTTAGAAAAACAAGTGACAGCTCATCTTGAAGACTGAATGTAGTGATTGTACCTCTTAGGATCATAGAGTTAGAGCTGCAATAGCCTCTTGTGCAGTGCCCTCCTTTTACAGAAGGAAAACCAAGGCCCAGAATATTTGAGGGCCCAGACTCAAAGCCAGGTCCCTTCTTCCTGACCCAGCATTTTTTCTCCTGAACCATTTTGCTCTTTTGCACAGTCTTTGCTTAAAATGTCCCACAGCCATATCTTCTCAACATAAAGAAGATCCAGCTCACTTCCAGTTGATCAATGATGGACAGAAACAGCTACGCCCAGAGAAGGAACACTGGGAAGTGAATGTAAACTGTTAGCACTACTGTCTATCTACCCAGGTTACTTATACCTTCGGAATCTAATACTTAACGTGCAACAAGAAAACTGGATTTACACACATATATTGTATCTGGGTTATATTATAACACATGTAAAATGTATGGGGCTGCCTGTCATCGGGGGGAGGGAGTAGAAGGAGGGAGGGGATAATTTGGAAAAATGAATACAAGGGATAATATAAAAAAAAATTTACTCATGCATATATACTGTGGAAAAAAATTCTAAATAAAATAAAAAAAATTTTAAAAAACTGTCCCACAGCCTTGGAGTCCGGTGGGATCCATTCCAAATTCCAGATTCTCAAGCATGAGCTCCAGTACTGCTCAGATATGTGGGCCCACCCAGTGATTAAGCTAGACATGCTGAAGGGAGGACCAACGATCTCCTCTTAAGAGAGGAAGAACAAAGATCATTTTGACTTGTATCTAGAATTGAGGTTGGAGCTGATCTCTTTTTTCTTAAGTCTAGCATACTACTGCAACGATTGGCCCATAATAAACATTCAATAAGTATTTGTTGATGTAACTGGCTAACCATAAAGATGGATAGTTCCTTGAAATGTTGATTAGCTTTTTAGCACAGAAGCTAGAGATGATTGGTTGCTGAGGGCCCCTACCACTGGCAACCTGGCTAAGGCCAGCCCTGTACCTGTCATTGTGGTCTGCCCGGGTTCAGATCTGAGGAAGTCCATGTGGTTTGGGGGGTTCAGCTCTAAAGGGCCCGGGTAGTCCCCAAGGGATTGAGCTTCCTTTTCTCACGTTCATTGGCTTATCTTCTCCACCTCAGCTTCCTGAGGAAAGTAACGCTACCTGGGGAAAAATAAACCTGCCAAATGAGAGTCCAGGGTTTCCCCAAGAAGGGAGGAGAAATGAGAAGATACCCCAAATGCAAAGGTGAATCAGGTAGGGAACAGTTTTATTCCCACAGAGTAAAAGAAAGAGCAAAAAAAAAAAAAAAAAAAAAAAAAAAAAAAAAAAAAAAAAAAGGATAATAGCATGGATTAGAGTGTGATTCACTTATCACTACTAGTACAATCAGTTGAGAGGTTCATAGTGGAGCCTTTTTGGAACATAAACAAGCTTTTGCAAAGCTGCTAATTAGCCGCTTTACATTTCACCTCCTCTGAGTGCTGACAGTGACTTCTCTGTATCTCTTATTTCTTTCCATCTCTGTCTCTGAATCTATTTCTATCTCTGTCTCTCTGTGTCTCTCTTGTTGCCCTTTCTCTCATCTTTCTTCTTTCTTTGACATCAGTCCAAAACTTTGTTTTTGAATTTTTAAAACATGTATTTTATTACTCCCCCTTCTGATCTCACCACAACCTCTCCAGTAGCTGCTGTTGCCTCCTTGCTGGTGGTGAGAGATTTACCACCATAGCCAAGGACCTGCAGGCTTTTTGAGTTTTCAGAAGATAGAAAACATCATTAAAAGGAAGCAGCCCCATCCCAGACACAGGCTTGATCATTAGGGGCTATGTTCTCCACTCGTCCACAGCTCGGCGTGGTCCCCGTACTTGTAACTTGGAGGGAAGAGGGCCAAGGGGTGGGTGGTCCCTTTAAGAGATCCATGGAGTTCTGGCTTAGTAGTCAATCAAGGGGTCTCAGCCCAGGGAGAAGTCATGCACGGCCAGGAGCCAGTTCCCAAACACCTTTTCTCTTCCTCTGTCCCCCAGCTTCCACTAGGAATGAGGACTTTCTCTAAAAGGGAGGCAGGGAGGCTCCCGCTCCTCCTGGAGAGGGAATCCTTCAGAGCTTGTCAAATGTAGCGCCAGATCTCTCTGTAAAGCTGAGCTTATTTATCTCAGACTGACAGGCATCCCCTCAGATATACCAAATATCCCAGGATCACAGATCTATAGCTAGAAAAAAAATCAGAGGTTGTCTAGTGCGAAATCCTCATTTTATCGTAGAATAAAATGTTAGTCTTGAGGCAGGGTCTTTGTATATCCCAACTCTAGAAAAGCAGTGTGGGGTAATGCAAAGAGAGCCGTCCTCAGGGGTCATAAAGATGCGGGGTCAAGTCTCCTCAATATATTGGCCACATGACTCTGGGTAAGTCACGTGAGCTCCCAGCTCCACAAGGAATCTCTCCAAGACCATAAGCTACAGAGAAGAAAGTATGGATCTGTATTGGCGGAGGGAATTTCCACACCAGAGAGCTCACAGGCCCAAGTCAAAGAGAAAAATCTCTATCTCTAGCATGTTTTAGGTGTTTAATAAATACTTCTTTATGTGAATACGGAGGAGAATTTAAGTAACTTGTCTCGTGTCCATCAGAGAAGAATCTCAGGTTTTAAGCATGTATTTCATGTAGAGTCTCTCTGTTCATCTCAGGTTTTGCTGTTACTCTAACACTGTTTCCACTTTAGCTTCTAGAGAACTTTCAAAGTACTGTTTTCTGTCCCTTTTGTACAGAGAACCAAGAACTCAAGAGGGGTTGGGGACAGGGCAGTGCAATAATACACAACCTTATGCTGTCACTGAGGAATTATTTGAACTGGACGGCCCCAACAAGATCAATCATCCAACAGGAGCAAAAAGTCCGCTGGATTGTTCCCGCCTGGATCATAACTATTGCACATTTGTATGTGGGAAGTCCCTTTCATGCCTATAAAAACAGCGATCCCAAAGGGTCGCTTAGTCGGCATCTGCTAGGAGCTGAGAAAGAAGCTTTGAGGGGAGACTTGGAAAATCCTTAGCTGATGACCGAGGAGCGCCATATTGTTTTCCCCACCGATAGAACGAAAGGGAAAGGGCTGACTTTGGGCGGCATTGGGAAATCCATCAATTGAGAAATTGCTCTGTAGAGCAGCTTAGCATCCGGCCTTTAGTTCTATTTCTTTGGAGTGAATTTTGGTTAGCTAAGAACTGGGCTACAATGAAGAACTCATTCCTCCATGAAAGGTGTTTCTGTGATTGGGCATGCACGTGGAAGGAGCTGGAGTCTAGGATCAGTGCTGTGCTCCAAGATTTGGGACTCCCCTAAGGGTCCATCGGAGGTCCAGGCACCCAGAAGCTTGGGTTGGAGCCAAAGGGGCATAATTCAGCACTGAGCCATAGAACCTTCTGAAGCAATCCACACCGAAGAAGGGGCCCCGAGTCGAAATGACTTTTCTGTATGAAAACACAAACTCTGAAGAGCTCCCCATCACACCCTTGAATCAAAGCCAGGACATGCTCCCAGTACAATATCAGAGTCAACTGATACTGGGGGCTTCTCAAATAAGGAAAACTCATAGCTGCTAAGGACCTAGCTCCCTTCCTCCCCCCTTGGGGAAGAGCTGTAGAGTGAACTGAACATTTGAAGCACACAGACCTGAATGCATCATGGAGATGCTAATAAACAGCAAGGTTTCTGAGATGCAATTTGGTCAGAATCCCATATTTCCACGGAGCCGAAGCGGGGTGACACGGAACCCCCTCTTTGGCTTGGGAGGTTGCTGGGGCTAAGTCTTATCTTTTTTTTTTTTTTGCTCAGGAATTTCCACTAAGAAAAGGTATCCCTGATGTCACTATTTGCATATTGATTTAGAAGGAAATGCAGGTTTAATCATTTTGGTTTCTGTATAACTCTGCAGTCATACTGAAACTAGGCTGTAAAGATGAGCATATGCGGGTTTCTTCTGGGGTGACTTTGGTTTCCCTTATGGCTGTAGGAGGAGATATGAAGAGTCTTGGGGGAGGAGAACGAGAAAACATGTTCTCTGATTCCTGTAAAATGGGCTCTTTGTGTTAGCTGGAGGGAGGAAGGCAACAATGGTGGCCATCTCTAGCTCTCCTCATCTCTCTCTCTGGTCTCTCTGTCTCTCTCCTTTTTCTCTCTTTGTCTCTGCCTCTTTGTCTTTCTCCTCTCT
The DNA here is from genome assembly GCF_048593235.1 of Sminthopsis crassicaudata. Taxonomy (NCBI): domain Eukaryota; kingdom Metazoa; phylum Chordata; class Mammalia; order Dasyuromorphia; family Dasyuridae; genus Sminthopsis; species Sminthopsis crassicaudata. The sequence goes on from NC_133622.1 coordinate 28,811,500, forward strand.
CTTTCTTTTATCTCTCTTTCCCTGGCTCTCTGGCTCTCTCAGTCTCTATTGCTGTTTCGCTCTGTGTCTGTCTGTCTCCCTCCCCTCCCCCTGTCTCTTATCTGTTTCTCTTTCTCCTCTGTCTCTCTGTTTCTGTCTCTCTCTCTCTCTCTTTCTCTCTCTCGGTTTCTCTCTCTCTCTGTCTCTCTGTCTCTCTGTCTCTCTCTCTCTCTCTCTCTCTCTGTTTCTGTCTCTCTCTCCTCTCTCTCTCTCTCCATCTCTCTCTGTCTCTCCTTTCTCTGTGTCTCTGTCTCTCTCTGTGTTTCTCTCACTGTCTCTGTCACTCTTTTTTTCTCTCTATCTGTGTCTCTGTCTCCCCCTTCTCTTTCTCCTTTCTGTCTGTCTCTCTTTCTCTCTTTTCTGTCTCTGTCTCTATCTCTGTCTCTCTTCTCCCCTCCCCCAACCAAGCTATTAAAAGCCCCCAAATGAGAATTTGATGGACATTGTGGCCAGACTGACTTATGCAGCATGCCTTATGTCAATCTAACGACCCAGTACCAGGCACACTGACTTCTGGGAGGTCTGTAGCCCAGGATGTTTGTGACCAGTAGGCAATAATCAGTACACTGACCAACTGGGTATTTGGGGGGGGGGGATCCGGGGATGCGGACCTGTGATGTCATCAATATTGATAACTCACAGTTACCCCCCCACACACCTAAATAAGGAGGCAGCCTCTGCCGTGCAATCAGAGGTTCAGCAGTTTGTCCTTCATCACACAACTGATATGTCTCAGTCAGGGCCTTGGATCCAAGGCTGACCGGGGGGCACAGGGAACAGCGCTCTGAGCTTGTATCCAGCCTGACACTTACTAGCTGTGGGACCCCGGGCAAGACACTGCACCTCCGTCTGCCTCAATTTCCTCATCTGCAAATTGGGGATAATCCATCTCTTACCTCTCAGGACTGCTGGAGGATAAAGTGAGGTGATATCTGTAAAGTCTATAGAAATGCCAGCTACGATATTGAATCTAGCTGCCATATTGAACCTCAACTTGGTAATTAGTAATTGGCTAACTAATGAATGCTAAATCCACAAGGACAAGAAACATTTGGAGGGTAGTGGTCCAGAATCCGGCAGCAGAAGCCTAATGGAAAAAGAAACAGAGACGTGTGTTTGACTCCAACCTCAACTTATTGAGCAATCAGGAGCAAATCATTTAGCAACCACAAGTTTCAGTTTTTTCACCTGTAAAATGGGTATAATAGTACACAGTACCTACCTCACAGGTAGTATGAGGTTCATATGAACTTACGTTTTGATAATGTTTTGTAAACCATCAAATATTAGATAAATGGCAATTATTGTGATTATTCAGATTGATGAGAAATGAGTGAATCCCTTGTTGGGGAACAAGCATGGCCCAGGAGGCCTTTCCTGCAGCCTCATCCCCACCCCGTACTAGTTGCTCCTACCTTTCCCTCTTAGATTTCCTTCCACATACATTGTATTTATCTAGTATGTACCTAGTTATTCATCTGTTGTTTCCCACATAAGAATGTAAACCCTGGAGGGTGTGGATTTCTGGGGGGGGCCTTTTTTTGTATCCCTAAGGCTTAACAGAGTGCCTGGTACATAGAAGGTGCTTAATAAATGCTCTGGGACCAACAGGGAGAAGGACTTTGAACTTCTCAGTTGCTAAGTCATTGAAGAGCCTTAGAAGAGTCTTGGTAATTTTCTAGTTATGAAATTGGCTTAAATGATTTCTGGTGAATGGTGATGACCGAATGAACAAGTTTGGAGAGACCAGTGCACATTTCTGTTGCTTTGATATTTCAGCTTCAGGGACTCCTGCTTTCATCAGCAAGGGTGTTCCTTTTTACTGATATAGATTAGATTCCTCTACATTTCAATTTTTAATTACATTTCAGTATTTAATCATCTGCTATGAAGAAAAAAGTGTAGCATAAATGCTCATCCCCTCACAGTCAGCCTTCTGGTGATGAACCTGGTGGGCGCTCGATACAAATTTTTGCTCAGTTTACTCTTTGTGATTGTGAGGGTCGGAGAGATCTGGCTGGAAAGGAATAGCTATATTCCTATCTCCAGGGATGTCGAATAGTTGGGTTTGGGGAGTCCCCCCTATTGCACATCTCCAGAAAAGGAATAATCCTGTCCCCCTCCACCACCTCTCCCTCCATCAGGTATTCCATTCCATTAGAGCCTGCTTGGATCAGGTAAAATGGTGGAGCTCTTCTTAGCCATTCAATTTACGCCATTTTAAGTTTTGAGTTAAAACGAGTTACACAATTCACTTCAGTCAGCTGGCTTTCCTAATTAGATGGAAAAAGGTAGAGGCTGGTTGGCTGGTTCCTGCTTCTAAGTGGCTTTCCAGTCATCGTTAATGGTCCACGGCAGATAGCCGTACCATCTCTGCAAAGATAAATATGTGTAAAGAGGAGATGTGAATTTTTAGACATCTTTCCTTTGTCTTTCTCTAGAGGAAGCGACATAGTACAGTGGGCCCAAAGTCAGGAAGGTATAAATCTGGATTCTGTCACTTAATATCTGCCTCAATTTTCTCAGTTGTAAAATGGGGATTCAGTGAGGTAATTTTTATAATAATTTTCATAATTTTGTAGTTTTATAATAATATTTGTAAAATGCTTATCACAGTGCCTGGTATACAGTAGGTGCTTAATAAATGCTTGCTCCCTTCCCCTTCTCTTTCTAAAAATGGGAAGTCACTTAATCTCTGCTTCAATTTTCTCAGTTGTAAAATGGGATTCAGTAAGATAATTTTTATAATAATATTTGTAAAATGCTCATCACAGTGCCTGGCACACAGTAGGTACTTAATAAATGCTTGCTCCCTTCTCCTTCCCTCCCTAAAAATGGGACTGGAATAGCAATGAAAGAATACTTGAAGTAGCCTCCTGAGACACAGATAAGTACAGTGTGGAATATAGAAAGACATTGGATTTGGACCGAGAAGACGGAGTCTTGAATCTCACATTTGCTACTTGATCCCTTACCTACAAAACTGGAGTAGATGGTCATCTACTACAAGGTTCTTTCAAGTTGTAAACTGTAGGAAACTGAAATCCAGGCTCTCAACTTGTCCTATTCTAACCTGAATACAGGGAGACTCCAGTACTGCTGCTATGTTACTCTCAAAAGGTTTTAATTTCTTCTAAGTTTCATTTCCCATTGCCTCCATGTGTTTTACGTGTGAGTCTGGATTCATTTTTTCAAAGGTCAGTTGGATTAGTCCATAAACTGATGAGGGCATTTATATTTTTTAATCCTTTCATTCATTATTTGGTGATTAATTATTATTAATTATATAATTATATATTATTAATAATTATTAATTATTCCTACCGCACAATACTCGAATTCCAGGATTGATTAAAAGGTGGAAACTAAAGATGGAGATTTAGTATTCATCTTCCTTCTGTGTGTGCACAGAAATATAAGAAAAGCCTCGAGGAATCAGGTTGCAACACTATGAGAATGCAGCATCAGGTACTTAGGGACCTTTTCAAGAAGTTGCCTTGAAGAATTGAAGTGTTGGACGTCAGTTGCACAGACCATATCTGGCCATTACCTTTCTCGAGATGACCCCCAGATCTGTATCCAGCCTGATCCTTTCTCCTGAGCTCCACCATCAGCTGCCTTTTAGACATTTTTGAACTGAGATGTCCCAAAGATATCTCAAACTCCATAAGCCTGACACAGGACTCATATTTTCCTCCCAAACCACTCATCATCTGTACCTTTCTATTTTTGTTGAGGGCAGTCTCCCAGGTCATGCTAGGTCTTCATTTTGCATCTCCCCACATACCTAATCAATTATTAAATCCACCATTTCTAGCTTTCTCACATTCTTTTCTCCCTCACTTTTCACACAGCCCCCACCTTTGCTTAGTCCATCATCACCTATCCCCTGGACAATTGCAATGGCCTCCTGATATTTCTCTCTGCCACAATTTTTTTCTCACTACAATCTGTTTTCTGCAGAGCAGTTAAGGCAATTTATGGAGTTAGGATTATGTCATTCCCTTACTCGATATCATCGGTGGCCCCCTATTGCCTCCAAGATCTTATTTAATCTTTACTGTTTAGTTTTTAATAACCTTAACAATCTGGCCCCAAACTACCTTTCCAACCTCAATAAATACCACTCCTCTTTTTTCTCTTATATTGTGACCAAATTGACCTTCCTGGGGCTTCCTCATCTAGCACTTCATCTCTTCTGTCTGTGCCTTTGTGATCACCATATCCCGTGTCCGGAGCACACGCTTTATTGCTTCCATTTCATAGAATTATTTACTTCTTTTAAGACTCAAATCCAGCTCTACCAATTACATGAGGCCTTTTCTCAATTCTTCCCCCTCTGTCAACCCCAACCCTCACCCAAACTAAATCAATAGGGTCTTCTCTCCTTAAATAGCCCAGTATTATTCTGCATATACTTTATATGCACATATCTTCCTTGATTGAGAACAGAGACTTTTTGTCTTTTTTTTTCTTTATTGTCTTTTTATCTTGAGCACCTAGTACAGCACTTGATATTTAGGAGACAATAAATATTCTTTAACTGACTGATGAATGAATTTACCCTACAGAGCTGGTCCTGAGTTCCAAGTACCAAAGTGAAATTTCTGGGTAGCTCTATTTTGGATTTTTATATATATTTACCATGTTTAAAAATAACAACAACAAAAAACAACAAAAAGAATTTTTAGTCATGGTCCATGTGTAAATTTATTTTGATTATACTTTTGGAAAGGCAGAAGCCCATCAATCTATCAATCGTCCCACTTAAAGTGAGAACCCTGTTGCTAAAGCAACCAATCAAGGGCACTAAACTGGCTACAAGAATTCCCTAATCAATTAGAAAGGTATGAAAGCTATGAAATGAGTGATGTTACCCAGGGAGAGTATTAGTATAGGCTGAAGAGACTCAGTCTTGCCCGTGGGACTTCTGCAAAGTGGCCAGCCAGCCTGAAGAGAGCGGCTTGAGCCAAAGGGAATCAGTTGAAGGAAGAGCACGAGAGCTTTTCTTTTTCCCCATGGCTTCTAGAGAGATGAAGGACTTGGACTTCTTATCACCAGCCTCGCAGGATCTCTGATGCAGCAGTGGCTCTTGGCAGGTTTGCAAAGGTTAGCTAAAGGCGGAGTCGATAAGGACTTTAAAAGAAGCTCAACGGAAAGCCCGACCAAACTCAGGGGGAGTTTTGTGATGGCTGGACCAAAGAGAAAGATGGACTGAGAGGAATGGCGACTCGCGTCTTCTGCTCTAAGGCTTGGCGCACTTTTCCATGGATTCTGTATGTCCTCTGTCTGGACCAGTATGCTACTGGCTGGGGGTGATGCTTATTCCAATTGTTTTTAGAATATCACCCCAGAAAATCCGTATTTCTAAAAAACTAATTATATATAGTTAATATCAACTGATAATCCATGGAGGGAAGTATGCTAGAGGAGGGGAGAGCTCAGGGTTACTCCTATAAACAAAGAAGTGACCGCCATTGTCTGGGACCCCATCTACTAGTATAAATTGGGGTATAAAGCACAGCTCCATTTCAGCTGTTTCCACATATCATTTTAATTTTTTAATTAAAAAAATTTTGAGTACAGTATTCCTTGTTTAGAACAAATAAGTGCTGATCCTTCTATACTGGAATAAGATTGGGGTGGAGATAGGGAGAAAAAAAAATTAATAGTTTCTTCATTACTCCATCCTGCTGAGTGAGAAAGTCCACCTCTCCCAAAAGACCAGTGACAGGTGTTCAAAAGGAATACCATATGGAACTTGGAGTTTTTCTTCGGCCCATCCAAGAAAACAAAAATCCTGCCCTCCGCTCCTCCCTAATGTCAGATAAAAGAAGCCTAAGGATTTAACCATAACCAGAGAGCTTCCTCACCCCTGGGTACCTGGGAGTGGCTCCTCCTGCCTAACTGGGGACAAAGACTATCCCCAAAGCCTTATTGTGCTGAAGTAAATCCTTATTATTGAGTAAACCCAAGAAAAGTGGGAAACTGAGATAAAATGAGTCGAGGGATAATAATTGCTGTTGCAACAACTTTATAGAAAACAGGTCCAGGTTTCACAGAGGGGTGGGCACAGTGGACGTTTCAGAGGGCACTCGCACCCAGCACAGCTCAGTAGTCCCCTTTATCACCAATCAGAGTAGTAAGGAGCCACTGGAGCTGGAGATTGCTTTCTTGACTGCAGAGCTCTTTCTTGACAAGAAAATTACTTATATACATAGACATGCATATATTCATGCTTGAAAGCTTGTGTAACTTAGGGAATAAAGCATCCTCTCTGGAATTGGACCCAACATCAATTCTGTGCTGGCCTAATACTGGCTGTGAGAGCTGTTGAGTCTCCAAGATTCTAGGGGCTCCAGGCAAGTCTCTAAGACTAAGTTGAACTCAACTGAGTTATGAACTCAGCTAAAATGTGTTAGAGGCAAGACTTGAATCCAGCTCTCTCTGATTCTGAAGCCATATATGCTTGTAGGAGGCAGATGGGTAGCTCAGTGTGTAAACTTGGACCGAGAGTCAAAAAGTCCTGAACTTAAACCCCACCTCAGTTACTAGCTGTGTGATCCTAGATGAGTCCCTTAACTTCTAATTTGCCTCAGTTTCCTCATCTATAAAATGGAGTAAAAATAGCACATACATCCCAGAGTTGTTGTAAGGAAAAAAGGGATATTTGTAAAACACTTTGCAAACATTATGTCTCTATATAAATGCTTGGTATTCTTGTGTGTGTGTATATGTGCATGCATGAAAACTAGGAAATACTATAGGATCTGGATTGTGGGGTGACCCAAAGGGCAATGGGAGATTTCATTAGCTATGCATGGATGGTAGTCATGTTAGATATAGCACTGTATTGAGAGTCAGAGAGCCCTGGGTTAGAATTCCTCCTTAGATACCAGATATGAGACCCTGGTCTCTAAATCTTTCAGCCTCAGTTTCCTCATCTGTAACTTGGGGATAATAATAACACTTATCTCACAGGGTTGTTATTGAGATTATATAACATAATATGAAAAAATGCCTTATAAACCACAAAGTCGTATACAAAGTTTCTCTAAGTAGAAGATATCATATTACTAATATAAATGATATGGAAAGGGGCAGCTAGGTAGCCCAGTGGTTAGAGCATCAGCTCTGAAGTCAGGAGGACTTGAGTTCAAATCTGGCCTCAGACACTTAACTCCTGGCTGTGTGACCCTGGGCAAGTCACTTAACCCTAAATGCCTCAGCCAAAAAAAAAAAAAAAAATTAAAGAATATATTATTCAGGAAATGTACAATAAGAAAAGAATGGGGTAAGAGTTAAGTATTAAGCCTTAATGCCTCACAGATTTCCCTGAAATGTCAATGTATTTAGTTTTTAATACACTCTAGATTTTCAAAGTCCTTCATAGCCTAGTCTCTTCCTATATTTTCAGTCTTACTCTTGGATCCTATAACATTTGTTTCCTTACTCTTCCATGAACAAGACACTCCATCTCTCAGCTCCAGACACTCTCTCTGTCCCCCATGTCTACCATGTTCTCCATCTTTATCATTTTTTGAAAGCTTCTTTGGCTTTCTTCAAGAGCCAGCTAAAATCCCCTCTTCTGTGGGAAGGTTTCCCCAACCCCTCTTAATTCTAGTGCCTTCCCTCTGTTAATTAGTTATCCTGTATATAGCCCACTTTGTATATATTTCTTTGCTTGTCATGTCCCCCTGTTAAATCGTCTAAGGGCTCTCTTTGTTTTGCTTAACACAATGTCTATCACATAGTAGGTTCTTTAAAAACGCTTATTGTTGGGGGGAAAGCCCTAACAATCCAGAGGCAGGCTTCTAACTAGTTGGGTAAACTTTCTGCAGATGAGGAGATAGAGACAAGAATTAGGATGAGTTGTGATCTCCACTGTCCCAGGGACTACCTCATTCATTAATACAATTATTTTCTAAGCATAGCTACATAGAGATCTGGGAATGCAACTGGTCCCTTGGACTCCAAGTATAACACAAGGTAGGAAATGAAATTGGCCACTTGGAGACTTTCGGCACTGGATGTCCCAGCATTCACGTTAAATGAACCCCACATTTTTTCATCTGTCAGGGACAAAGTATACCCTGGACGCCAAGAATATCAGTCCTTGTGTCAAAATAAAGATGGTGAGTGCCGCCTTATTCAAAACAAAACATGGAGCTTCCAAGTCTCAATCAAAAAGAGTAGTGAGCCTCTGGATTTTATCCTCCCATCACAGGCACTAAAAAAAAAAAAAAAAAAATCTTGCTTTTACTCCCCAGCAATATCTGCCCGGTTCTCATAAATAAAATGGCCATTACTAAATCCACTCAGCCAACCACTCTGGACCCTTTATAACTGATCAATCTCCATGATCAGCTGCTCAATGTTCAATAGCCTAAGTGGCTGCATACATTATGGCAGCTAGAAATGAAAGCCATTTTATTGAATTATCCAATATCCAAGTGGTAAAAAGACTTCCTGAATTGGGAATTGAAGCTCCACTCAATTTTATGGTTTTGAGCTGCAGGAGTAACCTTTATCAAGCATCATATAAATTTGTGCCCTTGGTCACACAGAGAACTGAGATGATAGAATTCATAGTCCGGCAGACTTCCCATTACTAGGCTTGGGAAAACTATGCAACGTTTTTAGATAAATAACATAAAGGGTCCTCAAGGACAGGGACTGTATTGTTTTATCTTTATATTGCTAGGGTCTGGCACATGAGGAGGTATTTGATAAATTATTGATGAATGAATGAATGAATAATCCTCATTGATGGAGAGGTGTCTGTAGAATCAATTTTGTTTACAAAATTTAGCTTATATTTTTATCTTAGTTAAAATTTTTTTCTTTTAAAATACATTTTAATGCCTTTTGTCTTTATATCAAAGTTATAACAGCCTTTACATCAAGATCAAAGACTGTTTTGAGACAAAGAAAAACTAAGAAAAGTATCAAATATAGAAACCTCTGACGATATATTCTCTATGGGGGAAGAAGTACGTTTCATTCTCTCTCCTCTAAGTTCTTCATTGGTTTTTCCATTAGGATGATAAATTTTGAGCTGGAAGTGACCTTCAAGGTCATTGAGTCTAGTCTTTTCATTTCACAGATGAGGAAACTGAAACTGAGGAAAATTAAGCGGTTTGCCTAGAATCCCTCAACCAGGAAGTGTTTGAGACAGAATTCAAACTCAATACTTCTTGATACCAAACGCTGTCGATCTTGTTACAGATTTTAACTCCCGTCTGATAACCTTTTCATTTGTTTTTGTCTTCCCCTTTGGTTCTCTCTGCATTAGTTCATACAAATCATCCCTTATTTTTCTAGTTCCTTATGCTTGTCATTTTTTACTGCTCAATAATATTCCATTACATTCATATACCATAGTTTGTTCAGTCATTCTCCAACCAACAGGCTCCACTTTGCTTCTGGATCCTTGGTACTGATGAGAATGTAGTGATGAATATTTTGGTATATATTGGACTTTTTCTTTGATGGATATAACCAATAATGAGATGGCTGAGTCAAAGAAGATGGATAATTTGATCTCTTTTCTTGTATAATTCCCAACTGAAATCCAGACAGATCACTTCATTGCTCCAGCAAAGGTGCCTCAGTCCTCCAAAAGCCCCTCCACCACTGTCTGTTGCCATCTTTTGCCATCTTGCCAATTTGCATGGAGTGACCTGAAAGATTTATGTTTTTCTCATTGTAGGTGATAAGGAACATGTTTTCATGTAGTGATTCACTTGTGATTTGCAAACTTTTTTTGAGAACTGTTTGTATATAGCCTTTGACCATTGATCTATTAGGAAAGGGCTCTTAGTAATATATTTTTGTCAATTCACTGCACATTTTGCATAGGGACTGGAATTACGACTGTGATTTTTTTGCTATAGGGAAATCTCAGGAAGGATTCCCCCCAGGAAGGAAACTCCCCTATATCAATGCAGGTCAGCTTCTTCGATGCAATTTACATTTTGAGAGAGTAGTCTAGAACCTAGCTTCTTGAACTGTGGATCCCAACCCACTATGGGGTCTCATAACTGAATATGGAGGTCATAACATTATGATTTATTATCAGCAAATGTTTGGTTTGTATGCCTATTTTCTATACCTATATACGCAGGGTCACATATAAATTTCTTGGGCATAAAGGGGTTATGAATAGAAAAAGTTTAAGAAGCGCCGGTCTGGAGCATTGAAAACTAAGGGACTTACCCAGAATCACAGCGTTTATGTATCAGAGGTGAGACTGGTCCCAGGTCTTCCTGGTTTTGCAGTCAGCTCTCCATTGACTATGACACACTGGATATTATACTTTAACTGGTGAAGTTTAAAACAAATATTTTCTCCATTCTGTCATTTCTCTGTCTGCACTGATTTTATTTGTGCAAAAGCTTTTAAACTTCCTGCATCCAGAATTGTTTATTTTATCTTTAATATTCTTTATCCATTGTTTGGTTAAGAATTCTCCACCCTCACCTTCAGCTAACCTGGTTTGAAAAATATTTGTCATTCTGTGCTTAACATTATCCTCAAACTATTTCTTACATCTGATAGCTTAGAAATTGAAAGGAACTTTTTGGTGGATATGGGCAATAAAAATTAGGAAATGGATCATATGATTACCTCTTTGCAAAGAAAGTCCTACGCGTTATTTGCATAGAAGGACTTACAGAACACTTCTGTCTCATAGCTTGTTCTACCATCATTCAACTTTGGAGAAACCATGCTTTTCTTTGCCCCTCACTTTCCTTGTCTAGTAAGATGGTCCTACTCTAGATCTGCTGTGAAGCCACATGAAATAAGGCATAGGGAAACTTTTGAAAATGGATTACATTTAAACTTTCATTTATCTCATTTGAACTTGACAAATATTCTCAGAGTATGTCTATCCTGATGCCTATTTTATAAAGGTGAGACTAAGTCCCTGACGAGTTAAGTCCTCCGTAAGGGCACACAGTAACTGGTGGAGACAGAATGTAAACCCACATATTTCTGACTCCAGAGCCAGCCTTTTATCATCAAGTTCCACAATTTCTGAGTAACAGCCTGATTTAGGAAATAAACTTGCCATTAAAAGCTCTGGGCCAAGACCCAGCTCTACCATGGCATGCCTATTTAACTTCTCTGAACTTCAATTTCTCGATCGGTTACATGGAAATAATAACGTTCTATAATATAAACTTATTGTAAAGAAAATATTCTGCAAACCACAAAGCATGATTTAATGTGTGGCATATCATGTAACATACACCTTTAATAATATATTTATATATCAATATTTATTACTTAGACTCATATAGGTATATATTCATCTATATGTTTACTTAAAGATTCATTATATATGTATATATTCATCTATATGTTTACTTAAAGATTCATTATATATGTATATATTCATCTATATATTTACTTAGACTCATTATATAGGTATAGATTCATCTGTATGTTTACTTAAAGATTCATTATATCGGTATATATTCATCTATATATTTACTTAGACTCATTATATAGGTACATATTCATCTGTGTTTTCTGACTCATTATATATGCATATATTCATCCGTATATTTACTTAAAGATTCATTATATAAGTATATATTCATCTATATGTTTTCTCAGACTCATTATATAGGTATATATTCATCTGTATGTTTTCTCAAACTCATTATATATGCATATATTCATCCGTATATTTACTTAAAGTTCATTATATAGATATATATTCATCTATATATTTACTTAGACTCATTATATAGGTATATATTCATCTGTATGTTTACTTAGACTTATTATATATGTACATATTCATCTGTGTTTTCTGACTCATTATATATGCATATATTCATCCGTATATTTACTTAAAGATTCATTATATAAGTATATATTCATCTATATGTTTTCTCAGACTCATTATATAGGTATATATTCATCTGTATGTTTTCTCAGACTCATTATATATGCATATATTCATCCGTATATTTACTTAAAGTTCATTATATAGATATATATTCATCTATATATTTACTTAGACTCATTATATAGGTATATATTCATCTGTATGTTTACTTAGACTCATTATATATGTACATATTCATCTGTGTTTTCTGACTCATTATATATGCATATATTCATCCGTATATTTACTTAAAGATTCATTATATAAGTATATATTCATCTATATGTTTTCTCAGACTCATTATATAGGTATATATTCATCTGTATGTTTTCTCAAACTCATTATATATGCATATATTCATCCGTATATTTACTTAAAGTTCATTATATAGATATATATTCATCTATATATTTACTTAGACTCATTATATAGGTATATATTCATCTGTATGTTTACTTAGACTTATTATATATGTACATATTCATCTGTGTTTTCTGACTCATTATATATGCATATATTCATCCGTATATTTACTTAAAGATTCATTATATAAGTATATATTCATCTATATGTTTTCTCAGACTCATTATATATGTACATATTCATCTGTGTTTTCTGACTCATTATATATGCATACATTCATCTGTATGTTTACTTAAAGATTCATTATATAGGTATATATTCATCTATATATTTGCTTAGACTCATTATATAGGTATATATTTATGTTACTTAAGAGATTTAGCATGTATTTCTGTATCCATCTGTATGTTCAGTTCCTTGGACTCTCTATGTACAGCACAGCATATGTGTATCCTATATGCGTGAATGTGTTTTTAATGTTTTTGCCCAAAGACCATTACAAATATATACAACATATATAATGTAATGTCTAGGGCACATGTTGCAAACGCTCTAGAGATTGCATTACATAGAGATTGTGTGTATAAATATTTGCAATTGTACTGTATTTTTATTATACGATGTTATCCATTATATAGAAATGCAGGGAGCTGAGCCGGGAGTGGGGCAACCCCAGGTTAGACGAGAGGGACTGGACGTGCCGGGTACTCCGAAGGAGAAGCGCTAGTGACGCCATTTATCGAAAGAGCAAAATAGTTTTGAGGAATAAACGCCAGGTCCCGCTCTTCGGCTGGTTTCTTTGGGTGACCAGAGCAGAAGCGGCGGTTTGCGGCTATCTTAAAGCTGCTTGTTAAAATCCAAAACAGTGATAGATGAGAGTTTGTAGCATCTCCCTGCCCCTCCCCCAACACAAAGGCATCTTAAATATACAAGTAAATATGGGGTTTTCATCATTTTTTGGTAGAAGAAAGGAGGAAGGGGGGGAAAGAGAGAGACAGAGAGGGAGAGAGAGACAGAGACAGAGAGACACAGAAAGAGACAGAGACATACAGCAGTTGGGACAGAGTGAAGAGAGAGAATGGGAAGAGTGGGAGGAGAGGGGAAAAGGTAGAAACAAAAAAGAAAAGAGGGAGGAGAAGGAAGGATTTCGTCTCCTTTGGGCAGAAATGTGGGGAGCTGCAAGTGCTCCCCAGCCCTGGGCAAGGCTTCCCTAGGCCGCCGTCCCCCCTCCCCCATGCCGCCTAAAAGCCCTGCAGGTTGTGTAATGTCTGATCTCTGGGAGGAGCCGCTGCCCCTCCCTTCGTTAATTCCCAGCCCTTCCTGATGCCACTGGGAGAAGGGAGGGGAGACCTAAATGTGAAACTTCTACAATCGGGGCCATTATTGGGCTCCTGCTAACGCGGGTGTTTATTTTCTTTTGGGAGGTCAGATGGGGGGCAGAGCGCGCACAGGCCCGCCCCGGAAGGCCCCTCATTTAAGGGAGGGGGCGTTTTGAGCTTCAGAAGGCCCCTCATCTAGGGGAGGGGGCGTGCTGAGCTTCAGAAGGCCCCTCATTTAGGGGAGGGGGCGTGCTGAGCCTCAGAAGGCCCCTCATCTAGGGGAGGGGGCGTGCTGAGCCTCAGAAGGCCCCTCATCTAGGGGAGGGGGCGCGTGCTGAGCCTCAGAAGGCCCCTCATCTAGGGGAGGGGGCGCGTGCTGAGCCTCAGAAGGCCCCTCATCTAGGGGAGGGGGCGCGTGCTGAGTGAGGCTAGGCAAGCACCCAAAGGCTCCCACACGTTAGGACGGCTGGAAAGCTTGCTCCCCGAAAGCGGGCCCAGCAGTGCTTCGCCTGCCCCAGTTTTGTGGTGACATCTCTTCCACTTCCTGTTTGCGACTAGACTTTCCTTCCCGGTTTCCTTTTTTTGGGAGGCGGAGGCGGGGTTACGTGTCTATTTCCTACCTGCCCTTCAGAAGAAGGTTTCAGGAGGGGGGGGAAGCTGGAGCTGGGAGGGGACACTAAGGGCCGTTGCTAATCTGGAAAGGGAAAAGCTGACCTGAGGATTCTGGGGGGGCTGGGAATTGGCTGGGTTTTTAAAACCCTCTATTTTTATAGGATAAGCTTCCTTTGAGATCTTATGTATTTTATTTTAAGCATTTAATATTATTCTGGGGGCAGCTAGGGGGCACAGTGCGTTGAGCACCAGGAGGATCTGAGTTCAAATCTGTCCTGACACTTAACACTTCCTGTCTGTGACCCCGAGCAAGTCACTTAACCCCAATTGCCTCAAAAAAAAAAAAAAAAAAAAAAAAAAAATATATATATATATATATATATATACATATATATATAATTCTGAGAGGAGAGCCATAGATTTCCCCTGATTGACCCCAAAAAGTTTAGAACCCTTATGACTGAATATCATTTCCCTCAGCCCCAGAGAGCACTCGGCAGTCACCAGGGACATTGGCGGAGTTTCTGACTGTGTTGAGGGTTTGAGGAGACTGGGCAGGATATGGAGGAGACCGGATCCGGCCACCCCTGATGGAAGGGATCCCAGGGACGCGTCCTCTCTAAGGGCAGAACTTCCCAACGTGGGCCTCCCACTGGGGATCATCGAGGTCCCGCTCTCTGCAAGCTCAGCAAAGCCCAGGCGGCGCCTTCCCCGATGCGGCCAGCAGGGGGCGCAGCCGCTCAGGAGGACTCGCCATTGTGTCAACCGCAGTCATTGATTTTTGAGACCCCGGGGATCCACAGCCGGGGGGGGGGGGGGGGGGGGTGAAGGGGGAGGGGGGCCAGCGGCTGGAGGGGCTCTGGTACCGAGGCAGCAGGAAACGGAAGCAGAGGGGGCGGGGCGGGAGGGGAGCGAGAGCTCGCTTTTCCAACTTGGGTTTCCTCATTTGTAAAAAGGGGCCAATAAATAGCGCTGATCTCCCCTGGGCTGAAGCGAGAACCAAGTGAGGCAATCTTTATAAAGCATCTTACAAGCCTTAAATCCCTGTATAAGTAAATGCTCGCTATCATATCTATGAACACATATTGAATTTTACATCAGTTCTGTCAATTGTTTCATCATCATCATCATCATCCATCATCCATCATCTTCATCTTCATCATCACCATCGAGTTACCTGAAGTTATTTGTTTATTCCACGTTCCTTCCAAAGTTGGTTTTTGTCTTCCCCGGTTGTTTTCCTTCACGTTCCTTATGGGGTTATCTTTACATAAATCATTTTTCTGTTTCTGTTCACTCCACATCCTAAGTTTTCCCACCCTTCTCTGGAGCTGTCACATACGTAACTTGTCACGGACCTGTAATATTCCATTATATATAAAAATTCACATTTTGTCCAGCTGTTTCCCAAGTGACGGACATTTCAAGCGCTGCTATAATACTCCTGTGTAGATGGAATCTTTGTCTCTCCTCTCTCTCGGCAGGATATCTGCCTAATTATGGCATGGCTGGGTCAAAGGGCATGCCTCATTTAGTGACTTTTCTAGAATGACTGGACGGATTCAGGGCTGCACCCACAATGCACGAGTGTAGCTCTTCCTGAACCGCCTCCACAGCTGCTGCTGCTTGTCGGTCACCTCTGGTGCCACGGCGCGGGCCGGAACCTCAGAGCCGCTCTGATTTGCGATTCTCCAATGGTTAGTGCGCCCCATTTTGCTCCCGATACCAAATAGCCGCGGGGGGTACATTTGGGCCGGAGCTCTCCGGTCCCGGACCGAACGAAGCTACCCCACTCCCCACGGTACCGCTCGGGCGCCGGAGCAGCTCACTGATGGCCCAGAGGCCGGCCCGAGGCCCAGTTTTGTGCTTTCTGCTTTCACGTCAATGAAATGAGAGCCAGAGCTGCAAGAGGGAAGAGAGGAGTGTGACTGACACGTGCCGGGCCGAGTCCGGCCCAACTCGGACCTCGCAGAAGGGACAGATTCCGAGACAGGGAGCAAGAGCTGTAGGATTCTGGGGAGGGCCGGGCGCATCCGCGAGCCCCGGTGCGAGCCGCGTCACACCGCGGTCAGCGCCGCTGCATCCGCGTGAGCACCTTCCGCAGAAAGGCCCCGGATGCGTGACCCCGGGTCCGGAGGGGGCCGGAGGGAGCCCTAGCAACCTGCGCGGAAGCGGCTCTGAGCTGGCGAAGGCCTGGCAGTGTCTCACCTCTGGGGAGCTGCCCTCGGCTTTGAACCTCCCCTAGGAAAGTTCTGAGGCGGAAGGAGCGCGGGGGCTGCCTGGCACGTTTGCCTTCCCAGGAAAGAGAGAAAAAGGAACCTTGCTGGTTTCCTACACGCTTGTTAAAGCAAAAACTTCGTATAACTGATCCTCCCTTCTTGAGGGAGTCATTTATGAGGAAATAATGTTTTGTTCTTAGATCAAAATACTCACATGTGAAATTCTCACAGCCTAGTTTACCTGTTCCCCGAAATAGACTCATTCCCTCCTCCCTCCCTTTCTTCCTTCCTTCCTTCCCTCCCTCCCTCCCTCCCTCCCTCCCTCCCTCCCTCCTTCCCTCCTTCCTTCCTTCCTTCCTTCCCTCCCTCCCCTCCTTCTTTCCTTCTTTCTTTCCTTCTTTCGCTCCTTGCTTCCTTCCTTCTTTCCTTCTTTCCTGCCTTCCTTCCTCTCTTTCTTTCTTTCTTTCTTTCTTTCTTTCTTTCTTTCTTTCTTTCTTTCTTTCTTTCTTTCTTTCTTTCTTTCTTTCTTTCTTTCTCTCTCTCTCTCTCTCTCTCTCTCTCTCTCTCTCTCTCTCTCTCTCTCTTTCTCTCTCTCTCTCTTTCTTTCTCTCTCTTTCTTTCTCTCTTTCTTTCCCTCTTTCTTTCTTTCTTTCTTTCTTTCTTTCTTTCTTTCTTTCTTTCTTTCTTTCTTTCTTTCTTTCTTTCTTTCTTTCTTTCTTTCTTTCTTTCTTTCTTTCTTTCTTTCTTTCTTTCTTTCTTTCTTTCTTTCTCTCTCTCTTTCTTTCTTTCTCTCTCCCTCCTTCCCTCTTTTCCTCCAGTTCGTCCCTTGTCTCCATCTTGCAAATTAGCTGGTCCCCCTTTGGGCAAACTTATGGAAGAAGGATGAGTCCCGCAAGATGGATGGGTTGAGATCTTATGGGTAAGGGACTATCCAAAATGATTTCACAGATTCACTTTAATATTTTATCATGAACTTCTTCATATTTGATTTTGCATTAGAAATGTCTGCTTTAGCTCTCCTATCTCCCTCCTAGACTTTAACTTCCATGAGGACAAGAACCGCGTTTTTGCTGATCTTTATGAGAGACTATTACAGTTCTTTGGACCTCATGGTGTTTGATAATTTTTCTATTTGTTCGTTGCCTGGTGACCCGTACAGAGAGGTGGATCGGCAAGTGATGGGCTGACAAGATTCAAATGTGACGTCGGGCGTCTCCACAGGGAGGATGCTAGGGAGCTCCTCCGGGGAGAATCATGCTGACATGTGTGAGGAAAGGTCATGTAACTGGTTCCAGTTGGCCTCCCAGGTGGTTAGGAAGAGCCCTTTTTTAGTGGATACATGGCCAGAACTGTCAACTGAAAATTGAATTGCTGATTAATTGAATTGAAAATTAATGAGTCGGAAAGCTGATTAAGGCCTGGTAATCTCTTTGCTCCATTATGGGGTGAGGAAATAATGTGTCTCCTTTAAATTTGGCAACTGAAGGGAAAGGTTTCAGGACCTTCTTCCCTTCGGAGGCCATATGACCACCCCAAAACATGGCCTTGTTGGTCTGTCCATTCTTTTCTGTTGTTTTTTTTTTTTATTTTATTTTTAATTTATGGCATATAACAAGCATTTCCTTTACACCGTACAATAGAAAAGATGAGTGTACATGAATCTGCTCTGCACATAAAACGGCACAAAAGCATAAATTAAAATGATCTTGTAAATGTCTCTGGTTTTTCTTTTTTCTTCCCTCCCTCTCCCCCAACTCCAGAGATAACGATCATTAGATACAAATTATTTTTCCTCTGAATGCAGCTAGTGTCTTTCTTCACATGTCCTTTATAGTTACCTTGGATATTCATAATAGGCAAAAATAACTTATTCACTGAAAATAGTTCTTAAAACAATATTGCTGTCAGTGTTCACAATGTTCTCTTGCTTCTGCTCATTTCGCTCTTCATTATTCCATACAAATCTTTCTATGTTTTTTCTAAAATCATCAAGCTTTTTTCCTTATTTCTACCCCATCACATAGAGCAGAGACTCTGTCTGTCCCTCGGGCCTTCATGTGATCTGGCCACGGCAGGCAATGATGAGCTAAAACTAGGTACAACAGCCTCCTACTGTAGCTTGAGTTCTATATCTAATTGACAATTTCTATGGGCTGCAGATTATATTATAAATATCCAAATGCCCCTCGGCAGAAATAAGGTTCCCCACCCCTGACATGGAGCATCGATCAAGATTAACTTAAAAGGACCTACTGATATATCATAGGACTTTCCCCTTAGTCAGTGTCGTTGTTCTCCTCCTCCTCTTCCTCCTTTTTTTCTCTTCCTCCTCCTCCCCCTCCCTCTTCCTTGTATGAAATAATTACAAGTTAGGATGGTTAGTTATCACTTCCTTCCTAGTCAGTAGAAACTTGTTGGGTATGTGCTAGAGCACTAATCTGAGCACCATTGTCTCATCCTTCCTGGGGAATAGGGACCCATCTTTAGGCTAGGGGCTGCTAGGTAACGCTATAGACAAAGCAGGTCTGCTGTGAGGAAGACCTTGGTCTTAGACACTTACTGGCTGTATCCCTTTACCTCTGTCTGCCTCAGTTTCCTCATCTGTGAAACGGGGATAAGGATAACAGCTACCTTTCAGGATTGTTGTCAGCCTCAAGTGGGACAATCATTGAAAAGTGCTTACCGTGGTGTCTGGCACATAGTAAGCCCTGAATAAATGTTAATTATTATTATCATCATCATCATCATCAATAATAATAATTCCTTCTAGGTGTATTAAAAATCTAGCACCTCTCCCCTAGATCCTACCTTTCTAGGCTAATTGTACTCCATTTCACCTCCCATCCCTATGCTTTTATATAGGGCTAGTACTCCATGAACTCCCTTCTCACCTCCACCTTTAGTGTTTCTAGGATCCTTCAAAGTTCATCTCCAGGGCCTAGCCTAGCACTCCAGGCAGCCTAACCTGGTCTCCCTCCCCCACCCCATCTCTTATCCTCCCCTCCCCCCAGCTCCAAGTGCCCTCCCCTAAGATTTATTTTATATTTAACTTTTCTTGCATATGCTGTTCTCCTCCTCCCACCAGAAGGCCAGCTCCTTGAGGGCAGGGCAGGGCCCATTTCATTTTAGCTCTGATGTATTTAATGTAGTATTTAATAAATACTTAACGAATTCAGTTGGAGCGGGTGGGGCAGGAACAGGAACTGTCAGAACTGAATCACCAGGAAGTCCCACAACTCCACCAGAAGGGCAATGAGGACGCTTGACACTACTGCAGGCTGCAAAGCTGAACCCCGGACAGAGCCCGGGGACTTCAACCAGCTTTGGGGTGATGCTGCTTTGTCTCAATAGAAAAAGAGTAATTGGCCTCCAAAATATCAGGGTCCCCGGATTGTTTCATTGTCATGTACTCCCATCTACATACATGCTTATGAACGGATACACACACACGTCACATACACAGTATGGTATAACACCTGTGTGTGTGTGTGTGTATACATACCCATTATGATTCTCCCTCTAGGGATATGGTGACCTGCTTTTAAATACTCTACACAGTCCTGTATCTCCTGTTCGGTTCCTTGTACCTATAGACCTTGATGGCCAGCCCTATGCTAACATAGGGGGTGCCTCCAGCCCTTATTCCACGCTACTCAGTTCGCTACTTTAATAGAAGGATAACGGATGGATTAAGTCTTGTTGCACTTTTCCACGTCTGGATTCCGGAATGTTGTGTTCAGTTCTGGGTCCCATAGTTGAAGAGGGACAGGGCAGACTATAGGAGAGGACCGGTATTTTAAAGAGATGGAAAACTGTATCAGAATGAGTGTGGGCACGGGGGTGTGCCGTAACCCCCTGCCTGGTGCTGGTCCGTTGTAAACACTTGGTCTTCTGGACTGGATTGTCCATCCAGTGTTCATCCTTAGCAGCTGGGTAGCCCTCGACAGAATGAGGAGGAAACCCCCAAGCTCTCGGGGCTCTCAGAGAGCCGGCTCCCTCCTTGCTTTTAGGGTCACTCCCTTTGAGGTTGTGACTGTTGTCTCTCAATCTAAGGTTTTTATGTGGATGTTTATCCGGTTGGACTCAGATCTTCATCTAACTAGGAAAGTCCTCCCCTCTTTTCTATTAGATTAGATAAAAAGTTTTAAGCATTTACTAAATGCCAAACCCTGTGCTAAGTATGGAAAAAACAAATGCAAGCGTTTATTCCCACCTTAAGGGAGCTAGTTAATATAATGTGGGGTGGGATGGGGAGGAAAGACGGTAGGAGCTAGTTAATATTCTAATGGAGGAAGACAGTGAAATGGGGAAGGAGAAAAGAAGGTACAGGTACCAATGCACTGTTTCCTATTTATTCTAGTCCACACACATGATAGTTGCAACAAATGTTTTATCAAAGTAACCCACCATAATAAGCTCAGAGCATCCACGAGGGCCGACACTCACTCACTGGTGTAGCCAACGAGCTTTGCTCTTCAAACAAGGGTTTGATCCCACATCCCCTCATTCTTTTCCTCTCTTTCCCCTCCCTTTGCCTTTCTTGTAATGCATGGATGGGAAAGGAAGGGAAAATGCAAGAAAGGCTTAGAAAGACCTGTTTACATCCCCATCCCAGAATACACAGCACCCACCTAGTCTAGAATCACTTGACTATATTAAGGACCTCAGATCCCCATTTCATTTTGTTTTGCTCCCACTTCTTGCTTGCCTCCCTCTGGTTGCCATGACAGTTTGCCCACCAAAAATTCTGCCCAATTTCAACCTGCTCCTGGAACCCCCATTCCCCACCCAAGTGAAGGTAAAACCATTGCAGGTGGGGCTTCCGCTATAATCTATCAGGGGTCCTCAAACTTTTTAAATAGGGGCCAGTTCACTGTCCCTCAGACTGTGGGAGGGCCGGACTATAGTAAAAACAAACGCTCACCCTCTGTCTCTGCCCCTCAGCCCATTTGCCAAAACCCCGTGGGCCGCATAAGCGTCCTCGGTGGACCCTAGTTTGAGAATACCTGATTCTAGAGCATCCGTTATCATGGGAGGATCTAATCTGACTTAGTTACCATTCTCTTCCTTTCTTTTCCCTTGAACTATTGGTACCATCACCCCATCTAACATGCCTCTTGCCCTGTTGGAGGACCCTCCATTAGGAAGTAGAATTGCCTAAGCTGGAAAAAAAGAGAATCTGACGATTATTTTCAAATATTTCAAGGGACATCAGCCAGAAGAAGGGTCAGATATATGTATACAGTTCCACAAGGCTAGCTAGAACTAAGTTCTAGTTGCAGGGAAACAGATTTCTAATATTCTACCAATGAGAGAAGTTCCACAGACCTCCCCATGAGCCAATGAGTTGCCGTCACTGGAAGCATTCAAGAACATAGCTGACCATCTTTCAGAGATATAATAGAGGGGATTTCTCAGGAAGTTGTAGCCTGGCCTGGAATCCAGGGTTTCTTCCAACTGCAGGATTTTGTGATGCTGTGAAATGTAAGAGATGGTTGTAAAGCGATACCCTGGCTCTTCCGGCTTCTGTTTCACCCCTCTGGGCGCTGGTATTGATGATATCTGGAGTTTCAGGAAGGACAATGGTCAGAGTCTCGGAGTCTGTAATTTCTTTCCTGCTCTTGGGTATTTAGTTCCAGAACTGGAAGGAGCCTCTCAAATCATTTTGCAGAAAAGGAAATTGTGGCCTGAAGGGTTCAAACAATTTTCTACAAGTCTCAGAGGCAACAAATATGGCAGACAGGACATGAGCCTGGTCTAACCCAAGCCAGTGCTCACCCAAGCCGCCCCTTCTCTCGTCCGGTGCCTGCTGCCTAGCAGAGACATGATTGCTTGGGTCATTTTAAATAGTTGCCTTATGCAGCACTGAGCCAGCAAGCTGGAAATGGAGAGTGGTAACAGATCACAGAAGTCAATCGATTTCTTTTCTGTCTCAGTTTTTTTCAATGATAGAAAATGGCAAATGACAGAGACATCTTTGGGATTCTGGGACTCTTTTCTGGCATTGCACAAATCACAAAGGGTATGAGACAATTTGAATTTTTTTATTATTAGACTTGTTTATTTTCAAAACATATGCATGGAAAATTTTTCAACATTGACCCCTGCAAAACCTTTTATACCAAATCCCCCCCATTTTCCCCGCCCCATCCCCTAGATGGCAAGTAATCCAATATATGTTAAACATGGTAAAATATATGTTGAATTGGATTTATTTTTTAATGGGGATAATAATTCTCCACCAGAACACAGATAAAAACAGGTATCATAACTCATTAAAAATGATCTCAGCCTCCCATGGTGTAGCTTGTGTACTTTAGTTTAGAATTGCCACAAACAAAAATAGAAGCCCAACCTGGGTGAAATGTCTTCTATGACACACTATTGTAAACGACTCCTCGCGTGGTACTAGCTTTGAAGGCTTTGGGCCAGTAGTTACCAGGATGGGGAGGTCCTTGAGGTTAACTCTATTTCCATACTAATACTAAGATATTCTTTGCTTATTCAAATACAACTCCCTTAACTATGTATGTGCTTCCACCAAAACAATATATTGCAACATCTTGAACGCAGAAGCAAATCAAAGAACGCATGTCTTTAATTATGCCGACATTTGGGAGACTTGTAAAGATATGGAAAACAATGCTACTCTTTCCCCAAAATTTTTTGTTTTGGAAAAAATAGTTATTTTTCATTTAAAAAATGTATTTATGTTAACATGTAATGGGGAAGGAAAAAGGGAAGGAACATTTTTTTTTACTTGTTCAATCGTTTCAGTCATATCTAACTCCTCTTAACCTCTAGAGTGGTTTGTTTTCCTTTTCCAGTTCCTTTTATAGATGAGGAAACTGAGGTAAACACGGTTAAGGGACTTATCCAGGGTCACCCAGCTAGTGAATGTCTTAGACCAGATTGAAGATTTCCTGATTCCGGTCCAAATCACCTATCATACCACCTAAATGTTCAATAAAGTGCCTTACAAATATTATGTCATTTGATCCTCCTAAAAACATTTTGAGGTAGATGCCGTTATTACCCCCATTTTATAGTTGAAGAAACTGAGGTAAAAAGAACTTGAGTTATTTGCCCAGGATCATATATTTAATAAGTGTCTAAGACTCGAACTCAGGACTGTTTGACCAAGGTCCAGTGGTCTAACCACTTAATAAACTCTGTAATGGCTTTACTATTGTTAATTTTAATGAGATAATGAACACTGTTTAAAATTTATCAGTTTTAATTTCTAACATGGTAAATATTCATAGATTAATCTGCAAAAGCAACAGCTCTGGCGTTCTCAAGAGTTTTAAAGAGGGTAAAGGGGTCTTGAGAATAAAAAGTCTCTAAGCCAGAAAACCAAACATTTAACCTCAATCACCTGCAGAATTCTTATACTCAGGACAGCTACATAATGCAGTGGGTAGAGCACCAGCTCTGAAGTCAGGAGTTCAAATTTCAGACATTTAACACTTCCTAGCTGTGTGACCCTGGGCAAGTCACTTAACCTCAATTGCCTCATGGGAGGGAAAAAATTCTTATATATTCAGAACTAGATTAAAATGTATCTGGGAATCATTTAACAAAATAAAAATGCAATACAATGTAGATGATGTTAACTTGTGTTTTTTGTTGTTGTTTTTTTTAAATAGTTTTTATTTACCAGATATAAGCATGGGTAATTTTACAGCATTGACAATTGCCAAACCTTTTGTTCCAATTTTTCCCCTCTTTCTCCTTCCCTCCCGCCCCCAGATTGCAGGTTGACCAATATTAACTTGTGTTTTTTTGTTTTTTTTAAAGTCAGTATATGACTTGCAAAGATCAATTTCTGGTTTGACTCCACTGTTCTTGGCAACTCTCACATCAATGACAAGCATTTATTAAGCTCCACAGTGTTCTCCCTGACTATCCGTTGTAGAAAAGATGCTGACCTCCTCCTCACTGGAGAGGAAGCTCCTACATCAGTGAAATCCCTTTCCCTAGTGCCCAGAATCCATTGCTAAGGCCAGATCCCTCAGCGTGGCGTCCCTGAGGGCTTCGCCGCCAGCCCACCAGGATGACTCGAGTGCTGTCCCAGAGACAAGCCGAGAGCAGAGGGCCAACCTAGCTACTCTCAGAGGTTCATCACCTCACTGGTTGCAAGGTTTGCCACAGAAACTCTTGCAGGCCATCGACTAAAACCACAGAGAGGTTGTGATCTGTGTCACACACAAGAGCTTGCACACACGGACAGAACTGTTTATCCTTCAAGTGCCAATGAGAGAAGGACCAAGGTCTCCCCTAGCTCGGTTAGCCGCGGGCTTTGTTTTTAAACAATCTACAGAAAAAACACAGATTGTTGTCTAGCTACTTGACATTTAGGTAGATCACAGACATCCTCAGCAGAGACCTCCAGCCTAACTCAGCTCTTAACCCCTCCATCTCTTTTCATCACGTTCCACTGTCATCCTTGTGTTTCCAGAAGATGGAGGGTGGAGGATAGATTCGTTAGATGCTTTTTCCAATTCTTTCTTCCTCTCTTCCTATGCTAGATATAGACACCAAAGGATTTGTCCTTTTGTTTGCTCTCTTTTCTCTTTTTATTAGACGGGCTCCTTTTGTTTTCCTTTTGTTATTTTCCCTTTTTTCTTTTTCTTGGGATCAATGGAGAGAAGACCAGGCCAAAATTTTTAGTATTTTGCCTTTCCTTCTAGAAGATGGAGGGTGAAGGAACCATATAACTCCTTGTCTTCTTTATGGGCAATATTTGGGTAGAAGCAATGCTCTCCCTACTTGGCAGTCAGAGAAGTAGCTTAAACTCCATGTCTTTCTATCTTTCTCTTTTCCTTTCCCTTTCTCTTATCTATTCCTCTAGTTCCTAGATATTAAAAAGTCTATATAACATCCTATCAAGGGAGGCTCAATTTGGTCCAGGAAAGGAAATCCATTGTCATTTTTTTTTTTTTTTTGAGAAATATTTGTATATGAGTTCAAATCCAGCCTTAGACACTTAGTAGTTCCTAGCTGTGTGATCCTCGTCAAGTCACTTAAGCCCAGTTGCCTAGAAAAAAAAAGGAGAAATATTTGTATGTCTCATATTTTTGCTTAATGCTAAATATTATATCAACATAATATGTCATTTTCATTGGTCTGTGTAACGTGCTCTCCTGGCAGTTACAATTACTAGTCTGTCCTAGACCCACCAGAGTACCTTTGACCACTGTCCTCTGCAGTGTGAACTCTACCTGGCTCGCCTCCTCTGAGGCCTTCTAAGGTCTCTGGCCACAATCTCTTGAATCTATAGCTTAATAACCGGTAGCGCACTCAAGAACAACCACGTGTAATCTTAAAAGCCTTTATTATACCTACTCACATAATGCCCTGACTGATGCCCTGACTTGTTGGTTCCCGAGTGAACACCTGGTCAGAAGACCCACGTGTTCACTACCAAAATCCTTACCTCTTTCGGCTATCCATCTTGGCTTGGCCACCCAGGCTAGGAGCCAGGGTGAACAGCACGAGGTTAAAGAGGGCGGTTGCTGCCTGCAGTGGGCTTACATAGGGCCTGTGAGGTCACACACACAGCCAATCAGCGAGAGAGTCACCCATTACGAAGCTATCTCAATATGGCCAGGATCCCGCCCAAGGGCAGTCCTAATATCCACAGAAATTATTTCTGGGCCTCAATCTCCCGATGCACTGTGTCCGCCCATTTAAAGGGCCCTTACAGGTCTGATGCTCACTATTGAGCTATAAACATCAAATGTGATTCTTGATACTACTTGGGTGATGATTCTTATTAAATTGCTTTCCCACTTCAAGTAAAATTGTGAGTTTACTAAGTATGGTTCCACCATCCAAATTTTTCACTGACAAATCAGTTCCTGGAATACAGGGAATATTGGCACTAAATAGATATGGAGTGCTTCTAATCTCATAAATAATAAGTTACACGTGTTTTTTTTTTTTGTTGTTGTTGTTGTTGTTTTGTTTTGGCAATTAAGAATTTAAAAAATATATATATGGGAATCTTTCATTTTTTTTAAGACCCAAGTTTCTGAATATATACTTTTATCCACTAACAGAGAACCTTCTCTTGTTTTAAAAAATATATATGAAAATAAAAGAAAAAGGAGGGAGAAAGTTTGGCATTATAAACCAACAAATCAATCATGTGCAATAATGTATTCAATAATCTGTATTCATAATGCCCTGATTCTGAAAAGAGAGGGGATTCTCTAGGGGCCAAACTTAGTCATCATTATCACAGAGTGATTCAGTTTTGGGCATTCTTCAATCTCTAGATTTTGCCGCTGTACCCGATTTTGCCTTCTCCTTTCAACCTGGGACTCCCTGCTCCCATTGATAAATACTTACTGGAGCTTCCATTTTGTAGTCATTTTTGCTTGATTTGTGAGTGTAATTCTCAAAGCTCAATAGTAAGTGCTTAATAAATATTTGAATTGACTTGGTCTTCCCTCTCCATTGTTTAGTCATTTTGTATATCGTTTTTCTGGTACTGCATCTCTTTATCATTTCACTTTGTCTTCCTATACTTCTCTGAATTTTTTGTACTCATCATTTCTTATGGTACATTAGTATTCCATTAAATTAATGTACCACAACTTATTTAACCATTCCTCAACATGTAGGAACAATGAAATTTTAAAAATAATTTTAAACTTTCCTTAAAGTGAAAAACCATTGATTATTTTCTCCCTCTCCACTAAAATGAGCCCTTTTTCAAAGCTTCTTATTCTGTTAGAACACCCTTTCCCCCTCCCCAAATTATTCAGGTTTGTAATTTGATGTCCTCCTAGAGTCATTTCTTTCCTCTGTTGTCCCACCACCCCAGTGTCTAACTAGTTACCCAATACTTTTTTATTCTATTTCAACATATCTTGTATTTAGACAAGATTTAATAATAAGTTAGATATTACAGTAGATATTTCTGGACCTAGAGTTAAGAAGACCTAATTCAATCCTGACCTAAGACACTTACTAGTTGTGTGACTCTGAGCAAGTCAACTGACCTCGGCCTGCCTCCATTTCCACTGTAAATAAGATAATAATAGCACTCACTTCCCAGAATTATTGTGAGGACCACATGAGAAAACATGTAGAATGCTTTGTAATCCTTAAGGAGCTAAATAAAGGCTAGCTGTCTAGTCCTATACTACATTACTCACCTCTACATCCCAGCTCAAACATAACATTCTATTGCTACTTCCCCTTCACACAAGCTGTCTATCCTCTGTGTGTGAAATTCAGACCCTTCTCAATTCCACCTCTCAGAATCCACTTCCCCTGTGCTACTTTCCTTGTGATGTTTTCCCTGTGGTTAACATTTTCTCTCTTCTCAGGATGCCTTGTATCTTACATATCTGTTTATATGATCCTTTTTCCCACCAAGAATTAATAAAAATATATTTAGTAAAACATTTTATTTTTTCCACTTATATGTAAAAATGATTTTTGACATTTATTTTATAGAGTTTAAGTTCCATTTTCTCTCTCCCTCCTTTTCCTTCCCCCTCCCCAAAACAACAGTCTAATATAGATTTTACACGTATAATCATGTTAAATATATTTCCATGTTAGTCATGTTGTGAAAGAAGAATCAGAACAAAAGGGAAAAACCACCAAAAAAAGTGAAGATAGTCTCTTTGATCTGCATTCAGATGCCATCATTTCTTTCTCTGGATGTGGTCAGCATTTTCCATCACGAATCCTTTGAATTGTCTTGAGTCATCATATTGCTCAGAAGAGTTAAGTCTGTCGTAGCTGATCATCGCACAGTGTTGCCGTTCCTGTGTCCAATGCTCTCCTGGTTCTGCTCCCTTCACTTAGCATCAGTTCAGGAATAAAATATTAGTAAAAATGAGAGCTGCTACACTGCAGTGTATAGAGAGTCGGCCTTTCCATCCCAAAGTCCTGGTTTCAAATCCTTTTTTTTTTTTTTTTTTTTAATTTTATTTATAAATTTTTTTGACAGTATATATGCATGAGTAATTTTTTTTATAACATCCCTTGTATTCATTTTTCCACATTATCCCCTCCCTCCTTTTACTCCCTCCCTCCCCTAGATGACAGGCAATCCCATACATTTTACATGTGTTACAGTATAACCCAGATACAATGTATGTGTGTAAATACCATTTTCTTGTTGCACATTAAGTATTGGATTCCGAAGGTATAAGTAACCTGGGTAGATAGATAGTAGTGCTAACAATTTACATTCACTTCCCAGTGTTCCTTCTCTGGGTGTAGTTGTTTCTGTCCATCATTGATCAACTGGAAGTGAGTTGGATCTTCTCTATGTTGAAGATTTCCACTCTGGATTCAAATCCTGACTGACATCTGCTGGTTATGTGACCATGAACAAATCTCTTAACATCCCAATGCCCCTAGATAATGCAGTAGGATACTAGAACCATAGATTTAAAGCTTGGAAGGGACCTCAGAGGTTATCTGGTATATCCATTTTATTGATGAAGAAACCAAGGGTTATGGAGGATAAGCAGCATTTGAGCTCAGCCGGGTCCACTGACTCTTGAGCCAGCATCTTCCTCTGTTATCAATTGCAGAGAAGCAGCTAATCCATTTGTAGGGAAGTTTCCACATTGGGATCTCAGAAAACACTATGGAAATCACTGAAATAGACACCCCTCTCACCTTCACAAAGGTAAAGATAAACCCCTTATTTCTTTTCTTTTTAATTTTTTTGGGTTTTTTTTTATTATAGCTTTTTATTTACAAGATATATGCATGGGTAATTTTACAGCATTGACGATTGCCAAGCCTTTTGTTCCAATCCTTCCCCCCACCCTAGATGGCAGGTTGACCAATACATGTTACATATGTTAAAGTATAAATTAAATACTATATATATATAAAAACCCCTTATTTCAACAGAAGCAGCAGAGTGATAAAATGAATACAGAGCTGGACTTGAAATCATAAAGATCTGAATTCAAATCCTGCCATTTCTTCCACAAGTACCCCCCTCCCTCCCCTTCATAACTAAAGTCCCTTAGTGGAAATCCTCCTCCTTCAGGACCCAGCTCAAATGCTGTCTCTTCTGGGAAGTTCTCCCTGATCCTTTCCCACCCTATTCCCTCTAAGTTGGAAATAAGCTTTTCCTGCTTCCTCCTTATTAATCCCTCTGCTGCATAAATAGATTCCATTTTGTATACATGTGCTAGGTCACTATCTTTCTGAGAGTAGATTGTGTCTCAGACACTATCTGGGCCACTTTGGAGGAATCTTTTTTTTTTTTTTTTTTTAAATCACTATTTGACTCAGTTTCCTCAACTGTAAAATAGCACCAACTACTCAGGTTTATTGTGAGGATCAAATGAGATTTTTGTAAAATGCTTAGCATAGTGCCTGCACATAGTAGGTGCTAGATAAATGCTGGCTATTGTTGTTAGTGCATCTTACTAGGTAGAGCCCCTTTTGTGATCACTTGGCACTCAGCAAATGTTTATTCCATAGAAGCAAAGTTGGGGGTAAGCAGGACAAGAACGTGGATTTATGTTCTCCAAACTCTATCCTCTGGGGAGAAGTTAGGTCCCTGGAGAGAGGATTGTGGGGGAGGGAGGAGAGGAACACCTTCTCTAGCTCTCTTCCAAACTGTGCTGAAGTTCCCTACTCTTTTATGGAGATATTTTAGAAGGAACTGGCATTTCCCCTGCGTGATCCCCTCCCCCTCTTCCCCAATTCAGGCTTTTCCAGTTTGAGGGAAATCTTGGCCAGTCCTGAAAGCTTCCTGGACTTAGAAACAAATTCCTTTCCTAGGCGCAGCCCTCCATAACCATAAACACTGGAAACCCAGAGAGCTGTGGTTTGGGTGTTTTTTTTGTTTTTTTTTTTTCCCTTCCCCTCTCCTCCTGTGTATATAGCCCTTGCTCTGGTCGAGCATTCCTCCTCCTGTTGTGCTGAGCAGAATGAAGACTTTGTTTTCCCCTTCATGTTAGAACAATTTTTATCTTTTCTATGCTTGTGACAGCTAGAAACATTCCTCAGGGACTTGTCATTTTCAATTTACATTAGAATATTGAAGTCAAATAGCCAAAAAAAAAAAAAATGTCATGTGTTGCCCAAGCTCAGTGGAAACCATTTTTAATGGTACCATGGAAAATCCCAGTATTTGTCAGACTTAAATACAACAACATCATCATCATCATCGCCACCATCAACAACAACAACAAATCTGTCAATGGTTTGTGGAGTGCACTAGACTTGATTTCTCCTTGGAAAATAATAATAATAACAACAGCTAGCACTTATATAGGACTCAGTTTGGCAAAGTGCTTTATACACATCTCATTTGATCCTCAGTGACAGCCATTGGAGGTGGGTGTTATGATTATCCCCATTTCACAGATGTGGAAATGGAAACTAAGGGATTGTAAATGACTTGCCTAAACTCCCAGAGCTAGGAAGCATTTGAGGTTAGGAATTCTGTCTTTCTAACTCAAGGAGAGAAGAAGAGAGGGGAAGAGAGAGCATTCTATGCTCTATATTACAGAGCTGTATCTGATAATGGAAAATATGATAGCATCCCCACACCCAAATCATCTGGATTGCTTTCGCATTTTCTCACCAGTCCGAAAGACAATTTACCAGCTCTGGGAGACTGGTTCACGAGCTTAGACAGTAAGAGGGCAGGGATATCATCCACTATTTATCTAGCCGGACTTGTCACTCAGCAAATCGATGATAGCTGTTTCCAAACTAACCTCCCAGACAAACCTAGATCATCAGGAAAATTGGCTTGGTAACATTTTGTTTTCTTAGAAAAGCCTCAGTTACCTTGATGCATCCAATAGATATTTTTTGAGGAGTCATTCTGTGCCTCTGCACTGTCCTAGGCACCGTAGACAATGTAAACTCAATCCAGAGCAGACTTCCTGAACTTGGGGAGGTTTTTGTTGCTGTCGGGGCATCCCAGTCATGTCCATGGCCCCATTTGGGGTTTACTTGGAGGAGATTTTTAAGTAGTTTGCCATTTCCTTCTCCAGCTCATTTTACAGATGAGGAAACTGAGGCAAGCAGGGTTAGGGGACTTGCCCAGGGTCACTCAGCTAGGAAGTCGCTGAGGCCAGATTTGAACTCAGGAAGGATGAGTTTTCCTAATTCCTGGCCTGGCCTTCGAGAGACAGTTTTGCTTACTTCTCAACCTGGAAGAGAACGAGGGATAACATGGGCATCTGATGCAGAGTTGGGAGAAGACTCCAAGGAACAATTCTCTGAGGAATTGGGCAATTAAGAAACAGGAGATGGGATGAATAAGGGCAGGGGGGAGCAGCTGCACAACTAAAGGTTGAGAACTTGGATTCCACCATTCCCCGATCTTCTTTCTCATCATGGAACTTCCAAAGGTGCTTCCAATCAGAGCTGCTCCCCCAAAGTAGAGCTTTTCTCTCCCCCCTCCCCAATCTAAGGACAAAAAAGTGGATTCTAAAGCTTACATTTTGTAATTACATTTGTAATTTCGGTTTAATTTTCAACGTGTTAGCTGCATAACAGAATAGATCACAACTTTTCTGGACAGAGTGCTTCAATACTTGAGAAAAGGATAAATCTGCTTTAAACATTTCTAAATTGTCATTGAAGACAGAGTGTTAATCCCGCTCTGACTATCTCCACATCAACTGGAGGCTCAGAAACTGAGAAAATATTTTAACTGATTTTTTCTGAGATAATTAGGGTTAAGTGACTTGCCCAGGATCACACAACCAGAAAGTGTTAAGTGTCTGAGGTCACATTTGAACTCAGGTCCTCCTGACTTCAGGGCCCTCTAAATGAGAAAACATTTTATTGATGTTGATTTTAAGTATCTTTTATACACTTTCCAAACAAAGTAACAAAGCACATAAACCAAGATCTTGGACCAAACTAGTTAAAACACAGTTAAAGTAGGACCTTGGAAAATGAGAGGATACTTTCCCCTTGGGCAGTTAGGCCTGGGTAATTGTATTTCCATTGTCCTCTCCACCAGTCCTGGGAGTGAAGGTGTGGACTCAGAGAAAGTCAAGCCCCTGGGCACAATGGGAAAGAGTGACCCCGCCTCACAAAGGAGAGAGCTGCTACCCTAACCGCCTCCAGTCCCACAGCTCACAGCCCAATAAGGCTTTGGGGTTCCCTGCACTTTTTACAGGCTGTCCAGACTACGTGAACAGTCAGGGGAAAATAGAAACTTGAGAGAAACAGAGATAAGCTCTGTGTGGATACATAGTCTCCCTGGCAGAAGGCAGAGAGGTAGTGAAGCTGAGTTTTTAGTTAATAAAGATGCTACAGTTTCTCCTACATCTGGATGGCTTTTGCACCATTTAGCCCTCCTTGAGTTGGGCAACCCCAGCAGAGGGAGTCGCAGCCATGGGTCCCTATAGTCCCTGTCTGTCTCCGTCTTCCTTGTGTTGTGCCATGGAGGAGAATTTTTGCCATTTCCCTCAATTAAGTTACTCCATTCTCCTCTTGAAATTTTCAGTCCCTCTCAGGTGAAAGGAAAAATATAGTGTCTTTCTTTAACATGGCTGTAGCCCCTCACTTTGTGGGGATCAGGTGGAGTGGATACCAGACCTTGGACCCCAGCAGGGCACCATCTTTTTTTTTTCTCTTGAGGCAATTGGGGTTAAGTGACTTGCCCAGGGTCACACAGCTAGGAAGTGTTAAGTGATTGAGGTCACATTTGAACTCAGGTTCTCCTGACTGCAGGGCTGGTGCTCTATCCATTGAACTACCTAGTTCCCCAAGGCACCATCTTTAACTGCATCAGGAGGAGAGAAATAGAACTTGGAGCATATCTCCCATGGGCACTCTGTTCACCACAGCCCACCTATAACTTATCATCTTAGAGTCCTGGAGCCTGAGGCTTGGAAAAGCTAAAAGACATACCCAGTTTCCCATAGCTACAATCCCGACCTGCAGGGCCACATAAGCAATTGCCTTTTCTCCAAGTGGGGATCCCATGGACATCTGAGACTCGGCATATCCCAAACAGAACTCATTGTCTTTCCCTCTCAACCTTGTCCTGCCCCTCCCAGACTCCCCATCTCTGTTGAGGGTGCCCATGTTCTTGCAGTTGCTACCCCAAGGATGTCGGGAGTCATCCCCTATCCCCATCTCCCTCCATCCAGTGGATGACTTTTGTGGTTCCCCTACTCAACTTTTCCCTAAACTATTTAAATAGTCTCCTAATTGATCAAGACAAGTCCACAACGTCAACTGAGGGCCAGGCAGTGTGCTAAGTGCTGGGGATACAAAGGGAGCCCAAAGCAGCCCTTCCCATCACACTGTTCACCATTTGAATGGAATGAAGAAGGCAATAGGCAAACAACTCTGGGCAAACAAGACACCTGGAGGATGAAATGGAGGTATTTCAAAAGGAAAGCACTAGCATTAAGAAGGATTGGGGAAAGACTTCTTGTAGAGACTTGAGGGAAGCTGAGGGAGGAATCAGCCTCCCCGAATCCAGCCTCTTCATTCATCTTGTATCTTCCACCCAACTGTCAAATGGACATTTCTCCTGTTTGTGTCACTGCCTTGCTCAAGAAATTTGAGGCTCCTCGTTGCCTTGAGGATTGAACTTGGTCTTTAAAACACTTTGTGATTGAGGTAGTTAAGTGGTGAAACTTGAGAGACTCCCCATTGTTTTTAGGATAGAATTTGGTTTTTAAAGCTTCATGATTGAGGCAGCTGGGGGATGCAGGTAGTGGACAGAATACTGGCTTTGGAGTCAGGAAGACTCATCTTGATGAGGTCGGGTCTGGCCTCAGACATTGACTACCTGTGTAGCCCTGAGCAAGACACTTAACTTTGTTTACCTCAGTTTGCCCATCTGTAAAATGAGCTGGAGAAAGAAATGGCAGATCGTACATGACGGTATCTTTGCCAAGAAAACCCTATAGGGGGTCACACAGAATCAGACATGACTGAAACAATGTCAATGATTGAGGTGTTACAACAGCTTTCGCACTCTTTAAGAAGACTGATTAATGTCCCTACTATGCTCCATATTGTAACTTCAATATTGAGAGTATGTGAGGGACAGAAATGTGAAATCAGCCAGGGACTGAACTACAGTATTTTGCAAAGGAGGAAGAATGACCTTAAGCTGTAGATTACAACAGTGAAGATGTAGCTACGGAGAGGGTGATGTACAGAAAACTTCAAAGG
Organism: Sminthopsis crassicaudata; assembly: GCF_048593235.1. Taxonomy (NCBI): domain Eukaryota; kingdom Metazoa; phylum Chordata; class Mammalia; order Dasyuromorphia; family Dasyuridae; genus Sminthopsis; species Sminthopsis crassicaudata. Next base: position 28,846,116 of record NC_133622.1, read on the forward strand.
GTGACTGGGTGATCTTTGAAGAGAGCCAGGTTTCCATGAGCACCGTGAGGGCAGAGGTCCTGCAGAAGTTCAGGGCTGAGGTGAGTGAGATGAGAGCTTAGGGAGAGGTGGAAGGAAAGGGGCAGGTCACTTAAATTCAGTTGCCCTGCCAAAAAAAATAGTCACTTTAGTGGCTGAACAAGGGATGGGTTGGCAGGGGGAGAGACTTGAGACTGGCAGAACTTCCGGCGGGCTATTGCGGTCTTTGGGGTGGGAGATGATGAGGATCTGCACTAAATTGGTGGCAGTGTTGGAGGGAGAAGGGGGCTCTTCCCAAGATGCTGCAAAGGTAAAAGGGCAGGCCTTGGCCATGGTTTGGCTATGGGGGATGAGGGACAGTGAGGGGGCAAGAATGACAAGGATGAAGGACTGGGAAGAGAGCATTGACCTCTCCAGAAATAGGAAAGTAGAAGAGGGTGGGATACAGGAGGAAAGATAATGGGTAATATTTTGGACATGTTGAGTTGAAGATGTCTGTAGGACATCCAGTACAAGATGTCTGAAAGACAAATACAGCGAGGGCTTGGGAGAGCAGCAGAGAATTCAGGGCAGGATTGGAGAAGGTTGAAGAGGGGGATGGAAATAAAGGAGGAGAGGTAATGGATTATACTCTGGATATGTTGAGTTTAAGATGTCTCTGAGATATGTAGAATAAAATGTCTGAAAGGTAAAGACAGGCTAGGATATGGGACAGCCAAAAGTTTAGGGCAGGATTGGTAGATTTGAGAATCCTCAACATAGATGTAGTCATTAAATTCATGGGAGCTGATGAGATCACCAAGAAAAGTAGTGGAAAGGGAGAAGAAGAAAGGGTCCCAGACGAATACTGTGGGACACCTCTGGTTAGAGGACACGATCTGGGTGAGAATCCAACAAAAGACACAAAGAAGGAACAATCAGACAACCGGGAGACCATGGGGTCTTGAAAATTTAGAGAGAAGGAGTGGAGAAGTCTGGTGGGTCAAATGGGTGAGTAAATACTAGTGATTGGGTCCCTGGAACTGCTACCTGCCCCCTAGCCTAGTCAATAAGCATTTATTAAGCTCCTGAGGCCTGCCAGTCTCTGTGCCAAGCAACTTATAATTATTTTCTCTTTTGCTTCTTACAAAGATCCTTTGAGGTAGGTGCTGTGATTATCCCATTTTAACAGGGAGAGGAAATGAGGCAGATGGGTTAAATTACTTTCCCAGAGTCAGACAGCTAATAAACATATGAGGAAGAAGATTTGAACTCAGTGCTTGCTGACTGGTGGCCGGGGCTTTATCAACCACTATGTCATGTAGCTGCCTTCAGAAGGTACCTGAGAGGTTATTTTTACCTTCTTTCTAAATCCAGTATTTCCTGTGCAACAAGACAACTGTATAAAAATGTAGACATATATTGTATTTAATTTATACTTTAACATATTTAACATGTATTGGACTACCTGCCATCTGGGGGAGGGGATGGGGGGAAAGACGGGAATGTTGCAACAGAAGGTTTTGCAAGGGTCAATGCTGAAAAATTACCCATGCATATGTTTTGTATATAAAAAGCCATAATAAAAAATAAAATAAAATAAATGAATATTAAATTTTTTCTTTACATGTAATTGGAAAAAATTAAACTATTTTAAAAAATAAATAACTGTATAACTCCTCCCTTCCCCCCCAAAAAAGAAGGTACCTGAGAATAGCCTGTGCACTTGGCTTTTGTCTGAGAATTCCTCTGGCCGTTCTGGGAGCCTCTTTTCATGAGGTTGTTGTGAGGAAGGCACCTTCCGGAGATAGAGAATTATTATCATTATCCATCTCTCTGGGCCTCAGTTTCCCCTTCTTTAAAATGAGAAAGTCGACCCTTAAAGGGTTCTCTAAATGCTAGTTATTATCATTGCTATTATTAACATAATAACATCACTTAACATCACTTAATCATCCTTAACATCACTGAAGTTTTAGACTTCTCCTTTGCTTCCCTGTTTCAGCCTCTGGTCTGAGAGGGAGGCCTGCGATTGCAGCCTTAGCTCTGGCAGAAATAAGATCGGACCTCGGTTCTCTCACTCCACACCCAGCACCGAATGAAAGCCCGTCTCACTGGTCCCCTTGACCTGTGAACATAGGCCGGAGAGTCCAGAACGTCCTCCCCGGGATGTTATGGAAGGCCTTGAACCGAGAGTAAACAGGCTCCTTGGCGTGGGTGTGGGGCCAGAGGTTTCAGGGCCCAGGATCCAGGTTCCGGCCCTGCTGCTCCAGTGGGCGCTCTCTTGGGAAGATGCAATATTCTGCTGGCGGTTGGTTGGATAATGAATGTCTGGGTGTGGCTCCCCAGGCTTGGGGTTCCCAGATAGATAAGGGCGGCCTGCTCTGGTTTTTAGGCCACAGTTGAGTTGGATAGAAAACCCCTGCTGGGAACAGCTGTGGCAGGGAGGGAGGGAGGCTCAGCCCCGGTGGGTGGCAGGCCGGGAGGAGGGTCCGGTCACAAGGGAACCGGGGAGAGCAATTGGTCAGCTCTGCCCCGCACTCCCAGGCCTGCCCTCTCAACCTCGCCTAATTGACCGTCTGTGTCCACGCCTGCAGCAAAGCCCCAGCTCCCCCACCGAATCCCAAGATGATTTTCACAAAGGATGTTCAGGGGCCAGGCTGGGGTGGTGCAGTGTTGGGGGGGAGGAGAGCCCTATCCCATTTTCTTGGGCGGTTTATTTTTTCTACCCCCGGGCATGGGAACACGTGTCATTTGATAGATGGAGCTTTGTGGGATGTCTTAGAAATACTTAAGTTTTCAAAGATCCTTGAACTCTAATCCTGAAGTACATGTATGTATAGCAAACTGAGACTCTCTCCCAGCCTGGAAGGCTGCGGAATTAAATGCTAATCCACTATTAATTATTTTAGCCTGAGTTCACATCCACCACTCGCCCCGGGCCACCACAATAAGCATAGACTCTATGATTGAAAAAGAGAAAAAGGAAAATTTCAGAAGAAAATAGAAGAATAAGCAATAGCTGGGGGGGGGGGGGGAAACACCCTATAAAGGCTTTTTTTCTGAAGGATGGATTCTTCCTTCCCACTGGAAGTCCTAAGAGGTGCTTTAAAAATGAAGATCAGAATAGTTGGCTTGTGAGTGTGTGTGTGTGTGTGTGTGTGTGTGTGTGTGTGTGTGTGTGTGTGTGTGTGTGTGTGAGAGAGAGAGAGAGAGGGAGAGGGAGAGAGAGAGAGAGAGAGAGAGAGAGAGAGAGAGAGAGAGAGAGAGAGAGAGAGAGAGAGAGAGAGAGAGAGAGAGAGAGAGAGAGAGAGAGACACAGAGAGAGACACAGAGAGAGACACAGAGAGACAGAGAGAGACAGAGAGAGAGAGAGAGAGAGAGAGAGAGAGAGAGAGAGAGAGAGAGAGAGAGACACAGAGACACAGAGAGAGACACACAGAGAGACACAGAGAGACACAGAGAGAGAGAGAGAGAGAGAGAGAGAGAGAGAGAGAGAGAGACAGAGAGAGAGAGAGACAGAGAGACAGAGAGAGACACAGAGAGACAGAGAGAGACAGAGAGAGACAGAGAGAGAGAGAGAGAGAGAGAGAGAGAGAGAGAGAGAGAGAGAGAGAGAGAGAGAAAGAGACAGAGAGAGACACAGAGAGACAGAGAGAGACAGAGAGAGACAGAGAGAGAGAGAGAGAGAGAGAGAAAGAGAGACACAGAGAGAGACACAGAGAGAGACACAGAGAGAGAGATAGAGAGAAAGAGAGAGAGACACAGAGAGAGAGACAAAGACAGAGACAGAGACAGAGAGATAGAGACAGAGAGAGACAGAGAGAGACAGAGAGAGACATAGAGAGACAGAGACAGAGAGCAGACAGACAGACAGACAGACATAGTGAGGAAAACACTGGCACTAACATCCTAACACCATCAGTTAACACAAATTATTTACCTTATTGTACAATGCGGCTAATGATGATACTTACCCTACCTACCTCACAGAATTGTTGCAATAATAAGATGAGTGGAATACTACATGTAAAGAGCCCTTCAAACTCTGAAGCATCATATAAATGTCAGCTACTAAGGTTATTGTTATCTATCTCACAGAGTAATAGTATGGCTGAGAGCTGAGTGCCATAGAATCACAGCGTTGGAATTGTGGGTCTGTGGAGGAGTTTCTAAAGTCCCTTAGGCAGCGAGGAAGTCAAATCAGTAAATACTTAAAAGAAATTAATTCAGGTGCTTTGCTGGAAGGTGAAATCCTGAAGCTGAAGCTTAAACGCCTTAATCACATAATGAGAAGATGGAACTCTTTAGAAAAGACCCTGTTGTTGGGAAAGATTTAAGGAGAAAGGAAAATGGGATGGGTGGATGAGATGGGTGCACATAGAAATAGTGAACATGAAGTTGGACAGATTTCAGGAGACAGTGGAGGATGGAAGGGTCCATGGAGCCATAAAGAGTCAAACACCGAACAATTGAACAACAACAACAACAAAAATACCAGTTATTATTATTATTACCACCTACCTCACAAACTGATTGTAAATACCAAATAAAAAAAATTATGAAAGTGTCTTAGAGACATAAAGCACTATATTTATAGAAGCTATTATTATTTTAAATCTTGGCTCTTTTTATTGATGCCTTTTGTCTTGAAATCAAATTAATTTCCAAACCTCACCTCCCCCATACCCAGTAGTTTTCCCCCTTGTGACAAAGATTTTTAAAAGTAAAAGAAACAATTCAGAGTGGAGGTGATCCATTGAGGAGTTAGCACAGAGGGGGTACTCCCTCAGCATAATTTCAATTTTTAAAACTATCATGATATCTCATGGGAATCACAAGATCATTTGATCAAACATAGAGAGACCTCATGGGCCATTGAGTCCGGCCTCCTCATTTTAAAGATGATGAAAATGAGACCCATGTAGGTGAGCATTTGCCCCGGGCTACATCGGATAAAGATCAAAGGACATAGTGTATGGAAAGGACTTTAAGTTATAAAGAATGTGAAAAAAAAATGACTTCTCCTGTTTCCCTCAAATCTTTCTCTAATGCCCCAGCAGGGCAACAAGGGGAGCCAAGAATAGTGCCGGCTCTGGAAGCCCACGCAAAGCTAGAAAGGCTCTGAGTAAGACCTGATGGGAATAAACCAATCAACAAATATTATTAAATGCCTACTGTGTGTCAGGCACTGTGCTAAGAGCTAAAGATAGAAAAAGAAGCAAAAGCCAAGCCCTGCTCTCAAGGAGCTTACAATCTAAAGTAGGAGACAACACGAAAACACACACACACACGGATACATGGGCAATAATTCACAGAGGGTAGACTGGATGTCTGTTGGCTAGAAGCAGTCCTAGCTAAGTGGGACAGTTTTAATGAACACCAGCTCCCAGGTGATGAATATTTTCAGGTCCCATCAACTCACCCAGATTGTCCAGTGAAGTACACAGACACTACCGAAGGTTATGGTGAAAGCATTGCTCTTCATGAAGGAATCCAAACAAAAAAGCAGATTTAGGAGTGGAGGGGATTTAGCAATGATCTGGTCCAGCCCCCTTATTTTACACATCAGTGTAATGAGATTCAGTGATTTATCTAAGGTAATAGAGGTATTAAAGAGTTTGAACCTAGGTTCTTCCACTACAAATTTAGTGATGCCCCCCTCACTGCATATGTCTTCAAAGTATTATGTAGGCCAAGGATTAAGGCTGGATGGAAGAGGTATTTAAAAATGTCACATTTTCTGATACAAGTGACTGACTTTTGAATTGCGCTCTGCTTATATGTAATGTAATTAAACTGTTTAGTAATGACCTCTGGGATTTGAAGGATTGAAAATAGAGGCTGGATCTGGAAATAATAGAAAGGGCTGACAGGTAGGGGTAGATCCATGAGGGGCTGGCCCCCCTGGAGACTGACATCAGGCTTAGACAAAAGATCCTGAGATATGACAGTAAGAGGCAGGATATTGGATAATTGAAGACTATTTGCCCCAGAGCCCTGAGCAATGACAGCACTAAGCTGTAATTAAAATATCAGGATGAGAATAAATTTGTTTTCTTTTAGTTTCTGCTTTCCAGTTTTGACATCCTATTACTTTAGGAATCTCTACATCTCCATGTGTGTTAGGAAAGAAAAGGTAAATGGAAATGAAAGCCAGCTGTTGCTCGGGACTTGGGGGGTGAGATTTGCATATAAAGCATCCCCTCATCCCAGAGCCTGTTGAAATTTCCCTGGAGGATCTTGAGGTCTTTAAGACTATTCCTTCCATATATGGGTAATCGCATAAATAGGCAAGAAAAGCTTCCCTCTCCACAAAAGAAGCTTCTGTCCAGGCTTGCCCCATCTATTGTTTTCACTTGGGCTAAGTAATGATTAATAGGCTACATAAACAGAGGTCCAGATACCTGCATTTGGTTGTGGAGAAGGAAATTATTTCTAGTTGCCTGAAGCCAGCCTTGACGTCTGGTATTTCTATGGGATTGCCTTGGGCCCAGGAGGGGGGAAACGTTGCCTTGTGACAATAAGAAAAAAGCATTTAAGAATCTGGACAGGTGTTTCTCAAATCAGCTTCCGTGTAAAGAAGGGAGGAGATGGTATTTTGCAGCCAGCCTGGGGGAAAAGAAAAATATGAGCAATTTGATTAAAGATTAATTTCAGAACTGAGTGGGAGAGGGGAGGAAAGTTTACAGAAAGCCATCACAACTTGGGTTTTGACTCAGTTCCCAAAAGAAAAGGGCAGCTTCCTGTTTATTTCTGGCTATTTGTTTAAAATGGATTTGTTCTGGGTCACGGTTGGAGACTTGCCAAGAATACTTGGGGGATCCTTCTTGGCCCCTAAATGTTTCCGAGCAAACTGAAATTGGGCTTGCTCCTTTTCTTCGAAGAGATGGAGTGCTCTAGGTATGAAACAGTGCTTATAATGTCAGGCTTTGTCACTGTGTAGGTTTGCTCAGTTGTGTTGTTTGTTTTCTTTTTTATTCTTTCTTATAAAGATTGCTTTCTGGGAGGGATGGGAAAGTGGGATTTGATGGGAAATAAAAGTAAACAATTAATAAAGGGATCATTTTATCTGATGTTAAAATACTTTTTTTCTAGGAGAACTTTATTATTATAATACTATTCTCATAATTGCCATTAGAACACTTAAAATTTAGAGTGAAAGTAAAGTGAAAGTGGAAAAGAAACTCAACCCACGCCAACTAAAATCTCACCACAATGGTCTTTGGAACAAAGGGAACAAGATGGGACTGGAAGTCAAGAGACCTAAGGTGCTAGCCTGGCTGCTGCAATTTATAGCCCTGTGTGATCTTGGGAAATGGTCTTTTCTCCATCTTCATCCTGGTAGTTGCTATTGAGTCATTTTCAACCATCTCTGACTCATGACCTCTTTTGGGATTTTCTTAGTGCTTTTCCATTTCCTCTCTAACTCATTTTACAAATGAGAAAACTCGGACAAACGGGTAAGTGACTGCCCCACAGTCATACGGCTAATAAGTGTCTAAGACCATGTTTGAACTCGGGTCCTCCTGACTCTCATCCCTGTTGACTTTTGTAGCTTTTGGCTGCTAATCATCCTCTTTAGTTATTGTGACCCTAATCTCTCCTGCTTCTTTTCCTTTCTGTCCGCCTAATGCTCCTCGAATTTTCTTTGCTGTATCCTTATCCAGGTCATGCCCACAAATGGTAGACTCTGTCCCGGTCCCTCTTTTTCTCTCCTTCTATGCCATTTCTCAGTTGGTGCTTTCTTGGTTCCCATGGGCTCAATCATCTGCATCGCACAGCTTTAACCTCTCTTCTGAGACTTTCATACCATTCTTGTAGACACTGTGAAATAAGATTGGTTAGGTTGAGTATACAGATAGATGGATTTATGATTTAGTGAGTGGTTGGACCCAAAGAGGAACAATAATCAATGGTGTACTTCATGAACTTCAATTTCACATCACCAACCAACTGGACATCTTGAACTGGATGTCACAAAATCAACACGTTCAAAACAAAACTCTCTTTTTCTTCAAACCATCCCCTCTTTCAACTTTGCTTTTTCCAAGAGGGCATTAACATCCTTTTAGTTAACCAGGTTCATAACCCACGTATCATCTTTGATTCCTCAGATAAATTCAGTACCCCATATTTCCACCCTGTTGCCCAATCTTGCAATTTACCTTCACGACATTTCTCAAATACATCTTCTCTCTACTCACCTTAGCGTCCGCCTTCATCACTTCCTGTTATCAACCTTCTGGTATTCCCTGTCTCAAATCGCTTTTTATTTCAGTCCATCTTTTATAGAGCTGCCAAAGTGATTTCCCCAAATCTAACCATGTTACTCTCACACTCAATAAGCCCCATCTCCTTATTACTTCAAGAATCAAAAAGAAAACTCTGGCTTTGCCATTTAAAGTCCTTTACAACCTAATCCTTTCTCACTGGCTAGGCTTTGTAATTAACTCACTTTCCTATTTTTCCTCCAGTGACTAAAATTAACTTGTCTAATCCCTCTTCCAGAAGATAAACTTCAAATACCTTAAAACAACTTTTATTTTCTTTTACGATCTGGACCATCATCAAGAGTCAGCTATCTGGCTTAGTTTGATTAGCTAATATGATAAACATGTATCTGGGGTTTTTATCCAAAAAATGTTAAGCACTACGAAGGAAAGGTCTGTCTCTTGGACACTCCATTGGAAACATCTTTCCAAGGCTACATACACCATTGATTATTATTATTCTTTGGGTCCAACCACTCAATAAATCATAAATCCATCTATCTGTATACTCAACCTAACCATTCTTTTTTCACAGTGTCTACAAGAATTGTATGAAAGTCTCAGCCATATGGTTTGCTAAAAGTTTTTAAGTTAAATTAGTGAGGAAAGAGTTGAGTGGTCTCAAGCAGTCCATATATGAGAGGAGAATTTGTATTGGGGTAGAAATAGGGGAATCATTAGCAAACAGTTTTAAAAATATAATTTTCATTCCTTTTAACCACCTAGGATTTTCATTGTTATTTCAACAAATTATCAATGAGAAGAAACTTTTAAACATTCCTAGAAGCCTTTTAGTTAAAAATGCAGAATGTTACATTTTAAAAAATAACAACAGCCATAGTTCTAGAATGATCTAATCTAGAACGTTGCTTCAAGAAATCTAGATTATTTTCCCCTAGTAAACTTCAAGATGTCCCAGGGAACTTCTTCTTCCTTCAAGATCACGTCAGTCCTGGTATTCATACCTCATCAGTGCACTTCAAATGCAGAACTCCCCAGACTTCCATTAATCTAAGCCATCTATATCCCAGGCCTGCCATCTTCTCCCTTCCTACCTGGCTGCACTTTCTGGTAGACTTCTTTATTATGTTCCTGGGCTAGGTTCCCTCATCAGAGGGGAACTTTGGTATGGTGTACATTAGAATGTAAGCTCTCTGGGGGTTGGAACTGCCTTTATTTGTCATATTTATCCCATCTTTAGCACCTGACACGATGCTTTAAAAATGTTTATTGACTGAACGGCTGATTCGATTTGTAGATGGGGATAGCAGAAGTAAGTCAAAACTGTCAGTATCCTGGAATAAGAAATTGTAGAGCCTAGTGGAGAGGGACCAGATATGGAAAGTAGGAAGTCCTGGTTACCACTCCTGACTCAGGTACATACTAGCCATGTGACCTTGGGCTATCCCAGAAACTTCTCACTTTCCAGGCTCAACTCTATTAACTATATAGAATTGCAAAATACTTGCTAATCTATGTAAAAAGTTTCCCTAATGACCAGCAGGATGATTTCAGAAAGGCCAGGAAAAACTTACATCAACTGATGCTTAGTGAAATGAGCAGAACCAGAAGATCACTATGCACTTCAACAACAATACTGTATGATGATCAATTCTGATGAACGTAGCCATTTTCAACAGTGAGATGAACCAAATCAGCTCCAATAGAGCAGTAATGAACTGAACCAGCTACACCCACTGAAAGAACTCTGGGAGATGACTACGAACCACTACAGAGAATTCCCAATCCCTCTAATTTTGTCTGCCTGCATTTTGGATTTCCTTCACAGGCTAATTGTGCACTATTTCAAAGTCTGATTCTTTTTGTTCAGCAAAACAACTGTTTGGACATGTGTACATATATTGTATTTAACTTACACTTTAACATATTTAACACGTATTGGTTAACCTGCCATCTGGAGGGGGAAGGAGGGGAAAAATTAGAACAAAAGGTTTAGCCATTGTCAATGCTGGAAAATTACCCATGCATAGATCTGGTAAACAAAAACTATTAAAAAAAAATTCCCTAATAAGAACTTTCAAATTCTAGTGAATCAAGAATCCAGACATAGGATAATAATCCTTTATTAGATGATTAACTAGGATATTAGAGTTTTATGGGTTTGTTTATTTGTGTAAAAGAACAATTCACATACCACTTTTCTTATCTCATTGAGTTCTCACAGTAAGGTGAGGTAGGCGGGGTAGGGATCATTATAAGAAAAGAAAATTGGGACTTGGGGACATTAAGTCACTTGCTTAAGATCACCATAATTAGTAAGGGGTCTGAGGAAGAGCTGATACCCCAATCGTCTCTCATATCCTCTATGGAAACAGATATTTTAAAAAAACAATCCACAAGGAAATAAAAAAATAATCAAGGGAATGGAAAGGGACATGGAAAGGTCATCGAGTCCATCCCCTGCCTTCAGGCAAGACCACACCTAAACCAACCAGACAGATGAGACTCTATTATCTTTTTCAAGACCTCCCTAGCAGAGAAGCCCTCAACCCCCTGTTGTAACATGTAGGCTGATATGCTACATACTTCAGCATACCACATATTTTTCCAGAACAGCTCCAAGCTGAGCCCATTATGGGTCCAATTAATTAAGTTGGTGTTTAAATTTATATATATATGGAAAATTCTACAATCTCCTCACAAATGCTACTTTAAAGAATGACATTTGTCCTGTACAGGTATTTAATCTGAAAGCACTGAAACCAATCTGGAGGAGCAGGAGGGCCCTCTGTACTTAGCTGTAGAATCCTCATTTATCCACACTTGGATTTCAGCAATAATTATATAACTGGCTCCAATTAGAATGGCTCATTACTCAAAACAATAAATTATGAGAAAACCAGTCATGACCAAACAGAACTTAAAATAGAAGTGATTCTCACCCTTGAGCTCTTAAAGCTCTGTAATGCTTAAATAAAACTTCAAAGTCCACCCAGCTGACCTGCTTTCCTCGCCCTGTCTAACCCCTCTATTGATCAGAAACATTTAAAGAGACCAAGTCTATCGGTAACATTACTTGAAGAGGTACTGAGTTTCTACATGTAAACATGCCTTTTGATAAAGACTTTTTTTTTTTTTTTTTAGCATATTAAGTGGTTTATAGTTTATTAAAAAAAAAAATTGAATTTTCATTCATAAATGAAAGCACTTTCTCCCCAACCAACTGTGTTTGCAGGAGGCATTTAGTGAATCTCCTTTCAACTCAAAGGTGACTACACTGGCCAAGTGCTTTACCACATGCTCTCCATTGATGGTTATTAATTAGTGTAAGCCATTGCGGAGCAAGCTCTTTATTCCAGATGCTTATGGCTGCTTAAATTTATGACCTCCCATTGAAATATTTATAGGACAGAGAGACGTTCAGTTCAATCCCCTCTGGAACGTTCAGGCACAATTTGCAGTTCATGTGAAAGGAGATCAGGAACCGCTTCCTTTAGTAGGTTTAATTGAACAGAAAAAGCTTATGGATATATTCTGGAAAGAAGTTGCCTCTTGGACAATTGTTCTTTTTAAATTTTTACTGATTTTTACAAGATAAGTAGGGCAATTAAAGGGAAATAAAGGCGTTGTAATATCCGACATCTTAGGGTAGTTTTAGGAAAGATGCTACGCACATTGGTTCAGGCAGTCTAATGCCCTTCCCTGAGCCTCCTCCGTGTTATGTGGCAATTAATCTGTGTGTAGCCAGCACTGGGCTGCCCTTCAATATGAGGCTGATGAAAAGGAGACTAAGAAAAGAGACCAGGTTTCTAAGTGATTACCTGGACTCCTTGCCATTGCCACCATCTTGATGGTCTCCACCCTCTCTCCTAAAACACTCTCCTTGAAGGTGACAAAAGAACCATGTGACAGCTGATGACAATTTAGAAAGATCCAAGAGCTCCTGCACCTGTGATTCCCAGTGTGATCCCTCTGTCCCTGATACAGATCCAGCCTTCAAAGATGGGCTTCCTCAGATCTAGCAACAGAAAATAAAACCGCTCCGGTGGGGCCTTCCTCTTAACTTGGGGTCCTAGGGCGATAGACACCCAGGCATCCAGCTGGCCTTTCTGTGGATCCTTTCACATTCGGACCTGGCAAGATCAGAGCTTTAAGTCAGGTGAGAGAAGCCAGACGTACCTCCCCAAATCAGGACTGAATTAGAAGAGAATAATAACCCAGATAAAAACAAGTTACATATACATATGGCTAGCACATTACTTTATATATATATATATATATATACACACATATATAAATATATACATATATATAAATACACACACACACATACACACAAAAGGAAAGACTTGCTGACTCATTAGCCTAAAGGACTATCATTAAAAAAAAAAAATTAAAAAAAAATTGGGGGGGGGGAGAATATACCTAGAATCCAAAAAATTGTGCTTCACCTTTGGCAAGTGATTAATACATTTTTAAGTGAGTCGAGTATTTCAAATCTGGGTAACCACTGACAGGAACCAAGAAGTTTGCAAAAGAAACTGATTTGAGGAAAGATGCTAAATATGGAAGATATTGAGTAATGGCAGAATACCTGAATGGAACAACCCAGCAGGCAGTTAGAAACATGGGTCTGGAACTCAGAAGAGAGATCTGGAATGGAAGTGAAGGGTGGTGAGTCAGTCCTACAGAGGAGATAGTTGAACCTGTGAAAATGGAGAGAGTGAAAAGAAAGGAAGGGAATTGAGTAAGATTGGGCATCCTAGAGTTGGTGAAAATTGAAAGTAAAGTGGGTAAAGACATAGATGAATGATAAAGTTTAAGTACAGAGAGTAAACTTTGCTAAGATTTGGGGGGATCTGTTTTGGAGAGCTTGGGTGTCTGAGAGTAGTCCCATGTGGTGGGAGCACTGGAATCAGATGAACTGGATTTCAATCCTGTTTCTGATGCTTATTAGCTATGTCATGATGGGAGGTGCTTAACCTTCCTGGATTGTTTTTTTTTATTTTTTATTTTTTTATTTTTTTAAATTAGAAAAATGAAGGGATACACTACTATTGAGCCATCTTCCAGTTCTAGCTCTCTCTGATTCTGTGACTTCTGTGCAATTATTCACATAAAACTAGTCCTCAATCCAGGGTCCGTTCTCCTGCTTGGGTGCCCAAAAAGCCTCTGTTCCCCTAGCTTCCCTCTGCTTCTATAATTAGCCATAGCTCACATAGTAATGACTCACATCTACAAAATTCTTTAAAGTTTATACAGTTCTTTCCATACAAGAATCTTAGGAAACAATCTGTTTTCCAGATGAGGGAGGTGAAAATAACCTGCCCATGGTCACACAACTCCCATGTGTCAGACTGGAGATTCCAACACAGGTCTAGCGTGCTTTCCATTATTCATACCGTTTCTCATTGGTACAGAGCGAAGTCTTTAGAAAAATGTCTCTCCTGGCCTCTGCTAACCTTTCTCTGGAGAAATCCTTGGGTGGACCAGTCGCCTCACTTGGAACTGGTGAGGAAATTCTCTTTACCGATAAAGTAGATTCTGCAACTTATCCAGTTGTCTTAGAACATTGCCTGGAGTTCCTAAAGATTAAGTGACTCACCCAGATTGCTTGAACTCAGGCCCTGGCTTTCTGAGGTTGGTTCTTTCTCTAATACTTTAGAGTCAAATAATATATAAATAAATTTATATTTAATAATATCAACCAGGCACAGATGTATGGATGAAAGATTGGAGGGAGAGTAGAGTGAGTGATGTAGCCCCGACAAGATGTAAAGTCAAGAGAGGGATGGAAGAGTTGGTGTGGAGATAAAGTTGACAAGCTCAGCAGCTGATCAATATGTGTGTGATTGAAGGTGGACACGGAAAATGGGGAGTAGAAAATAATCCCCAAGTGGCTAGCTTGATGGTCGTGCCCTCAGCAGAAAAAAAAAAAAGGAAGTTGGGGGAAGGATAGATGGAGATGATGAATTTGAGATTCTTATAAGGCATCCTGGTGGAGACAGGTAATCAGCTCTAAACTGTGTTCTAAATATATCAGGGCAAAGCACAGGAGAACGGCCAAGTTCACACCTAACATCACATAAGCTTTTTTGGCTGCCATATTTAAGGCGGTATCGTAAGGTAAGATCGATATCATTTGTGATATCGACAAGCACAATTGAATGGATAAGTTACATACATAACATATTCCTTGAGAAATGGAGGTGTAGAAAGGCTACATCGCATGCTCATTCATTTGCTACACTTGTTGGTGGAAGAACAGAATAACAGCTGTACTCGTAGTTTGGGACCCCAAGCTAATCACATGCAATGGACAGGACATTAGACCTGCATCAGGAAGACCTTGCTTAACCTCTTTCTTAGTTTCTTCATCAGTAAAAAGGATTCAGTGCCTCTCTAATATCTTCTAGCACTAAACTTATAATCCTATGATATTCTAGCACTTAGCACTGTGCTTGGCACATAGTAGGTACTTAATATTTATTATTTTTTGATTAATTAATGATGTATATATATATATATATAATATGTATATTATATACACACATATTGTATAGTGGCCTGATAAATCAGAAGAAATGATGGAGTACATACAAATCTCCTTAAGGAAGTCATTTACATTCTAAGTTATTTTTCAATTTTTGACCTTTGAGATTATATATTATTTTCAAAAGTAATTGCCATTCATAAAGCATCAGTGGTTAACTTTCTAGCCACAGAAAGATTGCTTTAAATCATATATTCTATCATCTATTACTTTATATTTGCACAGAGGGAACAGTCAATTTTTCAATGAATGTGAATATTCAAGGAAGATGCTTCTGGAAATGCATGATGGAAGCAGCCCACTACTACCATTCACTAATTGTCTGATCGCTTTCTTGTTTGAGTTAATGTGTCCTTAGCTGTAGATTATGCATAATTATTCCTGTACTACCTACCTCAAAGAACTCGTTTGAGGAAAATGATTTATAAACTATCAAGTGTCACATAAATGAGAACACTCATTACTAATAGCTCAATTTTGTTTATCGTAGTACTGTTTTCTCTACATAATATTGTTTGAGGACCATCCACTGCTTTTCTACAAGCGAAAGCCAGAGAGCACATCTGGATAAGCATCTGGAATGTGGTAACTCAAGAAAAGATTTGTTCCTCTCCAGGACTCCAGGGAAAACTCACCATTATCCTCGTTGCAGCACAGACTGGCCGGTCATCCATGTGTACGAGTGTTCATTTATCATGGGTCTGTAAGTCAGGGATGCCCCTGTAAGTGAACTTTTAATTAGCTGTTATCTCATTTATAAGATGAAGGGGCCTGACTAAATGGATCACTGATGTCCCCTCTAGCTCCAAATGTCTGGGACAATGAAGGATAGGGGTGAGAAGAGGAAGAGGAGCAAAGAAGTGAGTTCATTGGTAGGGGTAATCAGAAATCATTCAAACTTGGTTCAGAAAATCTTTTTGGAGATCACTTGTATTTATGGGTGAGGTCAGACTTCAAGTGAGATAATGAATACTCGAAAGACAATCTGAGGGAGGTATAAAGCTGTTCAGCTCGTTCACCATTTGCACGCTACCAGTGATCAGCATTGAGAGCCACGCTCTCTCTATGCATTCTGGGATGGGCAGAAATCAGCAAGTCTTTTGTTTGGAAGCCCTAACCTTCCAGCTCTTGTCCAGATTCAGGGTGTTTAGGAATAAAAGGAGAGAGGGATGTCAATAACAACAGAGATCTTAGGTTAGGTGGGGTAAAGGATAACTTCAAGTAGGAGCCACAGATTGGGAAAACTGGTGCTCCAGACTCAACCATTAATGGGGCTTGCTTTTTTTGTAACATCCAAAATAGATTTATCGGTTTTAATATGGTATTTTCCCCTTTCTGAAAGGCCTTAAACATTTATTAAGTATCCACTAGGTTCAAAGTCTTGGGCTAAGTGTTTGGAATACTAACATTTTAAAAATAGATGCTATTCCTGCCCTCAAGAAGCTTACATTCTAACGGAGGGATCTTAGTGACCTGTACACTTCCCATCAGTAAAATGCATGGTAAGGTGTGATGGGAGCAAGGGAGAAATCTAAGTTGAGTACTGCAGGAAAATTTGGGGAGGAAAAGAACACTTTCTGCAGAGGTTCTTAACCTAGGGCCCATGAATGTGGCTTTAAGAAGTATTTTGCTTTGTATTTCTATCTAATTATTAACCATAGTGACAATAGCTGGGATTTATATAGCACGTGCTCTGTGCTAGGGCATTATTCTAAGCACTTTACAAATATTATTTCATTTGATTCTCACAACAACCCTGGGAGTTAGATGCTATTATTATCTACACTCTACTGATGAGGAAACTGAGGCAAAGAGAGGTGAAATGATTTGCCTAGAGTCTGAAGCCCATATTTGAACTTCAATGTTCCTGACTTCAAACTCTTATCTTCTCCAAATTCTGTCTTTTGTGCCACCTTGCTTCCCCAACTGATCTCCTTGATAAAACTAGTGTTAAAAATGTGTTTTAACATGTAATTGAGGTGGATTAAATATTATAAAAATAATAAAAGTAAACATTTTATTTTATGTACTAAAAATGTGATTCTTAGAAAAGGGCCATAGATGTCACCAGACAGCCAAAGGGTTCCATGACATGAGAAGAGTTAAGGCCCTTTTATTCTGGGATGATCAGAAAGGGGAGGTGACGCTGAACTTGGTGAAAGGAAAAGATTCTGGAAGGCAGAGATAAGGAGGGAGGGTGTTCCGGACAGAGGAGTTGACCTATATGAAGTCGAAGAGATGGAAGACAGCAGAACAGCTAGGAGCACAGTTTGTTTAAAATGTAGATCCTAAGAAGGGGAGGAATATTTAATGGTAGGTCTGTTACTTGTTTCCACAGCTGTCAAGCAGCTGGATTGCTTTCATGTACCCAGAACATATAATGCCAAAATTCAGGGCTTGACTCAGCCTAGATTTTCCTAGCAAATGTGAGAATTCCACACAAAAGTCCAATGAGACAATGCCAAAAAACCCCTGTCAGTCCACCCTACCCATCTGAACATAACTTCTTGGGGTAGAAGCAAGCCCAGGGTATCTCTGGGGCTGCTTAAACTCAGCTGGTGGCCAGTTTGGGGACATTCAGAGGTCCAAAAACCATTCTCAGTTGGCAAGTCTCTGTCGACTTGTATACCATGTACAAGGTCTCTGCTTGATTCATTAATCTCCAGGAGGATTTTATCACAGAAAGTCTCTCCCCTCCTTGTTGAGCTGGGCAAGCAGTGGTATTTCCCACCTCAAAGTGCACAAGCTCTTGTGCTTTGAATCATAGAGTTTTGTTTCTAGAAGGAAGCTTGGTCTAACCTTCAGATAAAGAAACTGAAATTCAGAATTTGTCTGAATAAGATCTTAGAGTTAGTGAGTATTAGACACCTAGATGGTATAGCTAGATGGGTGGAGAGATAGGTGATGCACAGAGAGGTAAGTATATGATAGAGAGGGAGGGGAGAGAGACAGAGAGAAGAGGAGATCAGAGGGGAGAGGAGGAAAAAGGAGAGGGGAGGAGAGGAGAAAAGAGAAGAGAAGAGAGAGACAGAGACAGAGACAGAGACAGAGAGAGAAGAGGGGAGAGGAGGAAAAAGGAGAGGGGAGGAGAGGAGAAAAGAGAAGAGAAGAGAGAGACAGAGACAGAGACAGAGACAGAGAGAGAGAGGGGAGAGGAGGAAAAAGGAGAGGGGAGGAGAGGAGAAAAGAGAAGAGAAGAGAGAGACAGAGAGAGAAGAGGGAAGGAGGAAAAAGGAGAGGGGAGGAGAGGAGAAAAGAGAAGAGAAGAGAGAGACAGAGAAGAGAAGAAGGAGAGGAGGAGGAGAGGGGAGGAGAGGAGAAAAGAGAAGAGAAGAGAGAGACAGAGATACAGAGAGAGACACAGAGAGGAGGAGATCAGAGGGAAGAGGAGGAAAAAGGAGAGGGGAGGAGAGGAGAAAAGAGAAGAGAAGAGGAAAGAAAAGAAGAGGAGAGAGAGAGAGAGAAAGGAGAAATAGAGAGACATATACAAAGAGAAAGAGAGAGACAGGAGAGAGAAGAGAATAGAGAGGAGAGGAGGAGAAAGGAGAGGGGAGCAGTAAAAGTAAGAGGTGACAAGTAGTGTATTCCCTGTAGGCTACTCAGGGAATGGTAAAGGAACAAATAATAGACTCAAAACAAGCTTCCAGCATGTTGGATAGATCCTCCATGTAAGGTTGCTGGGAGAAGGGGATGGACTTGGACAGCTTAAGAAGGGATGAATGAGATGACATATGTTTGTTGGAGGGACTATCAACATGAATCTGTCATGGGGAAGATTCAATGAAGTCACATTAGAAATGTGGAGCTGCAAAGGACTCGAGGTCATTTAGTGCAGTCCCCCAATTTTTCACACAGAGAAGTTAAGTGAGTGCCTCAGACCACGCCAGACTGGGAGCCCATTTGTGTTCTATAGCACACTGAGTCATGGGCATCAGGACCAGAGCTTCAAGGAGTGGACAAAGAGCGGTGGGTCGTGAAGGACCCATGGCCTGTCGACTGGTCTTGCTATTGCTATTTGCCATGAATGAGTTTTGATTTGGCTGCTCCCTGTTGGGATCACTGACCCGGGGGATCCCAGCCATCCCTAAGGGATAAAAGCAAACAGTCCCCATAGACGGGATTGGCCCACATTGTTCATTCCATTTCACTTTGCGTTGTGTGGGGCATAATTATGCCGCACTCATACTATCACAATGGCAATATGGTGCTATTTACTAATTCACTAAAAAATAAAAGTTTGCTGGGCTGCTGCCCAGCCTCCAGAAGGACTCAACATCTGGCAAATTCGGTA
The DNA here is from genome assembly GCF_048593235.1 of Sminthopsis crassicaudata. Taxonomy (NCBI): domain Eukaryota; kingdom Metazoa; phylum Chordata; class Mammalia; order Dasyuromorphia; family Dasyuridae; genus Sminthopsis; species Sminthopsis crassicaudata. Next base: position 28,865,191 of record NC_133622.1, read on the forward strand.
ATGCTCACTTACCCTGATTTTAGACTTCTGGCTTTCTCAGTGACCCAGATCTCATGGCAACCGTGAACTCGGGAGTAAACAAAAAAGCTCCAGAGAATCACGGAAATAAGTTATCCTAAACCCCATATGCTCTCCCCTACACATGAAGCATGGAGGTTCTCAGACAAGAGTCTGTTATTATTAGCTCCCTTTTCTCCCCTTCTCTTTATCTCAGAACCCTTGGATATCATCTCCAACCCTCCTTCCCTTTCCCCTAGTCTCTGAAAATAAGGGGGCCTTTCTTCTGACCAAGCCCAATTCCTCTGTGTCTCTCCTTAAATCCATCCTTTCCTATCTTCTCAAGTAGAATGCCCCTTCGGTCCTCCTCCTCCTCCATTCTCCACGTCTAATCTGTAATCTCTCTAACTAGTGGAGTCTTTCTTACTGGCTTCAAACATGCTAGGCTCCCCATCCTTCCAAAATCACTGTTAAACCCTACCATCTCGTCTCATCATACTATTTCCGGTATCTTTCTTCCCCTTTTCACCAAAGTCCTAAGGAAAAAAAAATGTTGCTTTGATTTCCTTTTGAACTCACTCCTCAACCCTTTGTAATCTGGCTTCCAACCTCATTGATCATGGTTCTCATCAAAGTTACCAATAATCTCTTAATTAGCAGATCCGATGGTCTTTTCTCTGTCCTGATCATTTTCTACCTACTTGCTGCATTTGACGCTCTTGGCCACACTCTCCTCCTGGATGATTTTTCCTCTGGGATTTTGTGAAAATACTCTGAAGTATATATAAGTATATATTAAACATATATAGGGTATCTAATGGCGAAAATAATAGTAAGCTCTACCAATAGATTATATTTGAAGAAAAACAATCTTAGTATAGTTAGGTATACCAGTAAACTTGACTATATTGTCAAGTACTTAGTAGAGTACTTAACACATAATCAGTACATAATAAACGGCTCCTGAACGATTATTGATTGATCAATGTGACTTCCACAAACAATATAGATGGACGCATGTAAGAAGATGCTATTGTAGAAACATAAGTAGGATGGGGATAAGTAAGGGGACTGAGGGTAGTCTCTCTAGGCAGCAAACTATTGGAAGAGAAGGCAGGTAGAAGGGAACAAAAACATGTATAACAACAGAGAAATTCAAAAGGGGATTGGATAAGTGCAGCCAGAAGACAACCCCCTCTCCATCTTCATCCGGAGGAGCTGGGTTGCAATTACTTCCAAGAGGCTCATTTCCTCTCCTGGTTGCCAGGTTTCTTTACTCTCTTCTGCTCACTAGTTCTCTGGCTTCTTACCTTAAACAACTAAGGAGTTTCTTGTGGCTCCAGGCAGAGAAACTGCTTTTGACTTTCCAACTCGATGCTCTGAGGCATCTCACATTCAACACATTCAAAATAAAACTCACTGTCTTCTTCTTAACTTGCCTGTTTTTCTCAAAGGCGCCATGATTCTTCTAGGTTTTATTATCCCCAACTTCATCTTCTCACCTCGTAATCTAATCAATTGGTAAATCTTTCCATTTAGGCCTCCAAAACATCCATCCCATCCGACTCCCCTCTCTCTATTCACATAGGATTCACATTTTAATTCACATTACTTAGATTATTTCAGCAGCTTTCTATCTGGTTTCCCTGCCATAAGTACTTCCCCACTCCAATCTCTAAACAAATATAGAGATTTGTGTGTATATACATATATATACAATCATATATTTGTATATATACAAATACCAAAAAACATTTTTCTTAAGTATGGATCTGACCATATCACTTTCCAACTTAATAAACTTCAGTGGCTCCCTGTTGCTTCTAGAATAAAACAAAAACTCATTTTAAAAGCTCTATACAATGCACCTATCTTTCCAGTCTCATTGGACATCACTATTCCTCTGGCCCTCTGGGATCTTGCCCAAATCGTTTCCCTCGGTTCCTCATATTGAATTTTCCATCTCTTATCTATGAACCTTTGTACTGACTACTGGAGGGAAGTCTTTTCATCTTCATCTCAGAATCCCTCTTTTTTTCCCAAAACAACTCAAGCATTAATGAGTGTGTTAAGTCTTTCCCAATCCCTCCCAGTACCTTCCTTCCCAAACTACCTAATATTTAACTATCTTATATCTTATTTGTATTCATTCACTTTACAGTCAGTGTCTACAGTACTTGTACATGTACTTAGACATGTCCTTGTTGTTTCCCATTGGGATGTAAGCTCCGTGTGAGCAGCCATTGATTCTTTTTTTGTATCCTCAGTGCTGAGTACAAAGTTTGACAAACCATCTACATTTGTTCATTGATTAGAATGATTTGCACATTTGAAGGCTGAGGTGGAATGGCATGATGCTAAAAGCAGATGGAAAAGGACAGCTTCCTGTGAGAAAGGAGACAGCAGAATCAACAAATGGAAAAGCACAGCATTCTGGAACCATTTAGTACAAAGACAAGCATCTGTAGTTTTGTTCGGTAAGACAGGATGTGTAATATGTTTTATTGAGTGGTAAAAAGGCAGGAAAATATGTAATACGGTCTAAAAATATTCTCATCAAAATTTCTTTTACACTGCAGCAAAGCCTCAATTAATCAGAATGCTGGAGGAGGGCTCCTGCTTAGTTTTTCTGGGGAATTGATGAGCGAGTAGAAAACTCTCTAGTTAACTCTTAGTGGTTGATAGCTAGAGTAGCTAGAGTATTCTCCTCGGATGGAATGGTTGTGTGATCATCCCAAACCTAGCAGGATCTCAAGGTCACCAGCACAGACATGGATTCTAACGGCTCCATGCTCGGAAGACTTTCTCTCCTCAGCTCCGACTGATGACCTTCCAAATTTCCCTTACGTCCCAATTAAAATCCACCCTTCTGTAGAAAGCCTTCCCTAACTGCCTTCCATCATTAATTATTTCCTATTTATCCTGCATGGAGTTCCCTTTGTATATATTTGCATGTTGTCTTCCCCATTAGATTGTAAATTCTTTGAGACCCAGTTTGCACTTGCCCTGACCTTCTGTTAGCTCACACTCCTCACTTCTCTCTAGCATGGAACCAAATGGAGCAGACCAGCTCTGATTCCTTCTCTTGGCAGATTCTGAATGAAGGTCCCGTGGGAAGTGGTTACAAAACACAAAACTGACTAAGACGGGACACGCTTTGGTGCTAGATCTGATATGCTGAGCAATTTTTTTTTTTTTTTTTTTTTTTTTGGCACTGGCCAAGATGGGGTTCATGTGACTTTCCTGAATCCAGCGAGCCCGCTGCCAGCAGAAACAGGCAGGCCACGGGCAATCCAGGGGAGAAAACATGCCATCTTGCAGAGTTTTTCAGCTGCTCACTCTGGAGGTGTGGCTAGTGTGCAGCTCCTCTCTTCCCAATGTTCCTTCGGCCATCGGCTCAGGGACCCGAATTGATGGATGGGCTTCGGGTCAGCCAGCTCTGCTGAGGAGGCTCCTCTCCCCCGAGGGAGTGTTGGAGGGGGTGAGATGGATAAGCAAACTATTTTGCAACACACAAATATTTTTGTCAAGTGGATCGTGTTCCTCTGACTTGTGCTTTTCAAAAACAGGGCAATGTTTTCATTTTTTTAAGGTCAAATCATCCATGATTCTAAGAAGAATTTGCCTGAAAGATGATGATGATAATAACAGCAATAATAATAGCTTATATTTAAGATTATGAAGTACTTTCAAGAACATGATGTCATTTGTTCTTCACAAAATCTGGGAAAAGAGGAAGCACACTCCACAGTTGAGTAAGATGGTTTGATTATTTATTCAAGCTGGTAAATAAGAGGATTTGGGATTTGAACCTCCTCTTCTGATATAATCTGCCAATGTTTCTCAAACTGTGTTGCAAGAAATCCTGGCCCATTTTTTAAAAACATGAATCTCATGTGGTTTGTTAATAAATATTAAAGATAATAAACTTCAGAGGATTTTACTACAAGGGTTAGGAATGCTAAGCACAGTGCATAGAGTGCCGCGTCTGGAGACTCATCTTCCTGAGTTCAAATCTACCCACAGACACGTCCTAGCTCTGTGACTCCGGGCAAAGCACTGGAACTGGTTTGCCTCCCTTTCCTCGTCTGTAAAATGAGCTGGAGAAGGAAATGACAGATCACTCCAGAGTCTTTGCCCAGAAAACCCCAAATGGGCTCACTGAAAGTTAGACACGACTGTAAAGAATGAATGACAGCAAGTAATTATATGGGTTTGATTATAAATCACCAGGGTCCAAAGCTTTGTTTAAACTGTGGAAAAGTCAGTTATTGGACCATTCTACTTGGAGAAAATGCTTGGGTTCAAGAAAGAAAAGTGGAAGTTTAATGGGCGGTTGGTTTCAGATCTTGAACTTGTGTGTGTACATGTGTGTGTTTGTGTGTAAGAATGCACGTATATGTGTGTGTATTTTGGTTGGGACCTGTGATTTTTCTTCCCCCAGTGAAGAATTTCCCTCTACTAATCTATCTCAGAGCTGTCTGATGGGCTGCCCAGATAGGAAGGGACTTTCCTCTCACAGGAAGTCTTCAAGCAAAGGCTGGTTGACCATTCATCAAGTGTCGGTTACAGTTGTTCAGGTGTGTGCTGCTCTCCATGGTCTCTGTGGTGCCTTTCAACTCCGAGATTCTGTGATTCTTAGGTTGATCAGTGGTAAAAAAAAAAAAAAAAAAAAAAGCTAACAATGGCCCTTCCTGCAATAAACACTAAAATAAAATAAAACAGGAAAAAATAAACAATAAAAAATAAAAATAAAATCAAGAGAAATTTGAAATGAAAATGAAATGAAATTAAAAGTACAGTTAACATTTGCATATGGCCTTTGGCCTCCATAAGGTCTTAAGTCTCCATAATGATTTCTGGGCAGCATTACAGAATCATCCCATTCTCCCTTTAATCCTGGTTGCTTAAGTCCTTTACAGCTGTCTCTGCCATGTGATATCGCCCTACCTAAGTGCAGAAGTTAAGTGATGGAGTTGGATTTAGCAATGAGACTCATTGATTTAATTATTAATAGACTAAGTAACCAAAGCGGGGAAGGGAGCACAGTCACAGGGAAATTGAACATAAAGATAAAAAATCAGGGGAGAAAAGCCTGGGAGAAAGGGACTTTATTGTCCATCAGTTCAAGCCAGGAATCTATACATAAGTTTTGGTTAACAGATATTTCTTACAAACTCATCTACTAGCAATTCAACAGTGATATGAAGGCCGAAAGATCATTTTCTATCCCATTCATACACGCTCCTCTATTGAAATGAGTTTAAAAGGAATGAAAAAAAAAATCACTTGATTTTTTTCCCCCTAAACAGTTGTTTCTCCTATTGTACCAGGATTTTGAAAACCGTATAGATAATACCATCTCTGTTTAGGTGACGCATGGGGATTAAGAAAATGCTCATGATTTATGTGGGTCCACTGTGATACTACTTTTTAAAAAGAAGTTTTTCTCAACCCCCAGGTGCCGGGAACTTGGGAGAAGATGGTAGGAGAGAAGATGGGGAGGAAGAAATAGGATCCTAAAGTGTCTGCTCTTGCATTTTCTGAGAAGCCACAAATACTTGGCAAAGGAATTTATGATGTCCCTGCTATTAGAACCAAGGGAAAATTTTATTGCAATTTTTCTTTTGGGACTCTGTCCATAGGTGCCCAGTTCTGTCATGTTGCTTCCCATTCAACATAGAATCCCTCACTTGGAACCTGGTTTCCCTGAATTATCTAATTTTTCCCTTTCCAAGATAATAATCATTTTTTAAAAAGTTACACATTTATCATTATCTCCATTTTTAAGATGAGTAAACTGAGACTTAAAAATGTAAACAGCTCACCTAGGAGCTCTGAGACCAGATTTGAACTCGAGAAGATGAGTCTTCTTGATTCCAGCTTTAGGATTCTGGACACTGTGTTGCCACCTAATTATCCTATATGCTAGCAACTGTGTTAAGTATTAGGATACAAAAAACAAAAAACAAACAAAAAAAAGGTGAAAAACATTTTCTGCCCCCCAGGAATTTACATTCTACTGGAAGAAACATCACGTACAAAGACAGCAAATACCCAACATTCCTTCTTCTCTTTTCCTACTTACGCACAGGCTTCCCCACCTAATCCCTTGCAGGCCATGACATCACCTCCCTAATGTCATCGTTCAGAACGAAGGGCAAAGAGCAATAACGATGATCCTCTTCCTCCCCTTCATCTCTTGAATATCTGGCTTCCTTCAAGACTTAGCTCAAGAAACCATTCCTGATGCCCATAGTCATTAATACTCCTGTACATCTGAATCACTTTATATTTACTTCCTTCCTATTTTGTATTTACTTATCTGTGTTTCATGCTATTGAAACTGTTTCATGCCATTTGAGAACTGTTTTGTTTTTCTATCTCTAGCACCTTGGACAGTTCTTAGCACATAGTAGGCAGTTGCCATGATTTGAATTTACCATGAATGATAGTCATAGACTATCAGAGCTGGAAGAGTCCAATTTATACCTGAGTAGAAATCCCCTCTGCAATATTGCTGACACAGTCATCCAGCCTCTGCTTGAAGGCTTCTGATGATGTGAAAAGAACTCGGTACCTGTCAAGACAGCCCAGTCCAATTTTGGACATTTTCCTCCTTGTTTTGTACTGAAACCCACCTCTTAGCAACTTCCATCATTTCTAGTTTTGCTGGCGGAGACTAAGAAAAGAGACTTCTGTCTTGTGTTTCCTCCTGTTCCGGAGGCCCCTTCTCAAATTCTTTTCTTCTCTAGGTCAAAGATCCCTAGTTCTTTCGATTTCCCAGTCATGCTGGTAATGCTCCACTGGATACAGTCCAGAGGATCTCTCGTCTTCAAAAAATGTATTGTCCTAAACTGCACTGATTCATTCCTGTGTGACCCGGGAACAACAGAACTTTGGTCTCTCTTGTTCTGAACACTATGCTGCTGTGGTGTCCATTCTGGGCTGGCTACTCCCAATTCCCAACTTACATGAAAAGGTTGGGTCCCTGGCAGGGAACTACCCAAAGTTCAAGGTACTTGTTGAGTACACACTTCTAAGACTACAGCCCATGAGCCCCCACTAGGGCACTTATATTTAATGGTCACTCAGAGGGCACAATTGGCCCAAAACAAAGATATTTACTGACATGACTTAACATCAACAACAGTAACAACAATTCCCACCACAAACCAGGGTATGTTCACCCACAAATACCAGACACCAGAGAGTAAAAAGTCATCCACTTAGAGAATATGGGTACACTGCCACTGCAGGGTTGCCCAAGGTTCTTTTCCTTCTCGTCATGTACTCAGGTTACTCCCTTGGATGCAGCATGTCTGGAGAATAGTTCGCTCATCTCTAAAGAATATGTCTCATTTTTTAAAGGGCCTGTAGAAATTTGGCTGATCATTACAGTCGGTGAAAAGGTACTTTCTAAATTTATTTTGATTTTTAAAAATCCTTTGCACTTTAAAAATAAACAGTGTAGACACATCTGAGTACTTCCTTTAAGAACTTAACATCTCATTGTCTCTTTATTTGTGATTTAGTGATTAGAACTAAAGGAAAAAGAATCAGACTTGTCCTAATCAACTCTTTCACTCCACTGCATCATTTTAAAATGTAGACCAAGATTAAATGAGTTTTGGGGGAGTTTCTGTGTCACACTATTGATAAATAATGAGTTTATAGGTCACTGAAATTCCTAGATATTTGTCTTGTGGACCATTGTTTATCCATGACTCCCGTATTCTGTATTTATTCAGCTGATTTTTTAAACCCACGCACTTGGGTTTCTAAGTGTAAGGTTTTCCATTTCTGTGAATGCTCAAAGTATCCTTGATTCCAAGAGTGCAGCAAATATTTAGTTTAGAAGCCCTTTCTATGAGCCAGATCACAATAGTGATTTGTCCATGTTGACATAACTAGTAAAATGGCTCAGGGGTGGTTTTCACGACTAAACTCACAGCTCTACACACCATTCTACAAATCCCTCTCTCCCTTTTACAATTCTTTTCATTAGATTCAACTAATTGATCTGGACTGTTGAGATCTTTTTGGAAACATAGAAATCCAAAGAGAAAAAAATAGCACAAAATAGGAGTTGAGTAGTTTTGTCTCCTTTCAGTGGTTTTTTAATTGTCATTCTGTTTACCCCAAGAAATGATCCAATTACTTCACAGTGTATAGGGCCTATGTCACAGTGGAGAGGGCCTAGAATCAGGAAGTCCTGAGGTAAAATCTAGCCTCAGATGTTTACTAGCCTATGTGATCCTGGACAAACCTGCTTTCCTCGGTTTCTTCAACTGCAAAATGGGACAATAATATCAACTAACTCCCAGGGCTGTTGTAAGGATGGAATGAGATAATTTTTAAAATACACATTGTTTTTATAAGTCATATTCGGAGAGAAAAATCAGAACAAAAGGGGAAAACACAAGACAGAAGAAAAAATCAGAAAAAAGAAGTAAACATAGTATGTGTTTATTTACATTCAATCTCCATATTTTTTTCTGGGTGCAAGTGGCGTTTTCTATCCAAAGATTATTGAGATTGCTGAGGATGAGAGAATATTTATAAAGTACTTAGTATAGTGTCGTTTCTCCAGCTTAGTCTTTTGAACCACCCCAATACATGATCTATCTTCCTTTGTCAGTTCTTACCTTTTTGAAATAATGGCTGTCATGAAAACATCACCTCTGTCCCTAAGTTAATGAATTTTCAGATTTAACAATTCTTAGAGATGTCCTTTGGGCTCTTTCCAGATTTAAAGTGACTAAATGAAGGTGGTGGTGTTTGTAAAGTTGGTTTTCCAGGACCCACATATGTCTGTGGCAGCCCTCTTTGTAGTGGTAAGAAGCTGGAAAGTGAGTGGATGCCCATCAGTTGGGGAAAAGCTGAATAAATTATGGGATATGAATTTTATGGAATATTATTTTTCTGTAAGAAACGATCAGCAGGAGGATTTCAGAGAGGCCTGGAGAGACTTACAGGAACTGATGCTGAGTGAGGTGAGCAGAGAACCAGGAGATCAATATACACTTCAACAATAAGACTGTACAATGATCAATTCTGATGGACATGGCTTTCGTCAACAATGAGATGATTCAGGACAGTGATGGAGAGAGCCATGTGCACCCAGAGAGAGGGCTGTGGGGACTGAGTGTGGATCAAACATAGCATTTTCACTTTTGTTGTTGTTTGCTTGCATTTTATTTTCTCAGATTTTTTTTCTCTTGTTTTGATCACATTTTTCTTGTGTAGCAAGATAACTGTGAAAATATATATAGAAGAATCGCACATGTTTAGCATATTGGATTACTTGCTGTCTAGGGGATGGCGTGGGGAGAAAGAAAGGAAAACATTTGGAACACAAGGTTTTGCAAAGGTGGATGTTGAAAATTATCTATGCATATATTTTGAAAATAAAAAGCTTTAATCAAAAATAAAAAAGTAAAGCGGGCTTCCCCACTTTGTTATCCAAGTAAATTTGATCTGCTGAATTTGATTAGTAAATTCCTGCCAACCCTCCTCTCATACCAATACCTTTTCTTCCTCTGTGCTATGTAGACTTTCTGAATAAATCCAACTTCCAAAACGCTGCTGCTACCACTACTACTTCCTTTTCCTCCTCTTTTCTTTCTCTTCCTCTTCCTCCCTTACTTCTTCCTCCTCCTCCTCCTTTTCCTCCTCCTCCTCCTCCTCCTCCTCCTCCTCCTCCTCCTCCTCCTCCTCCTCCTCCTCCTCCTTTTCCTCCTTTTCCTTCTCTTCTCCTTTCTTCTTCTCATTTCTCCTTGTCTTTCTCTTCTTTTTTTTCTCCTTCCTTCTTCTCTTCTCTTTCTTCCTTTTTTTTCTCTTCTTCCTCCTCCTCCCTTGTTCCTCCTCCTCCTCCTCTCAAAGTCTTATGCTTTATGAATACATCGGTTACTAAAGAATTTTTATAGACTAGAATTTAGGCTGGAACATAGAACTGGTCTTGCTATGCAGAAATGAGCAATTATGATCATATCTGTGATAATGTACAGGATTCTACCTGTACATCACCAGTAGCCAGGAACATGTTGGAGTTAGCTCAAACCAGCTCATGAGAGCTGATTATTAAATTTTCAGTGTGAGCATTTACACCACAGAAGTTGGCAACAGCTACAAATCAGGGCTTGACTTATTATTTTGTTGATTGTCTAGACTTAAAAAAGTGATGGAGAACATGCTAATAATTCATGTTGAATTTTAAAACGTAGTTTTTTATATTAGAGAGCTGATTGTCAAACATTTGTTAGCACAGCGGTCTGTGTACGTGGAAAGAGACTCTCTGCTTTAAGCTTGTTTTCACTATTGCAGAGCCTGTTTTACTGCTTGACTCTGAAACATACATTGGTCAGAAAAACTCCTTTTTTTCCCCCCTGGTGACTAAACAGTGAAAAGAATTTGGAATCTAAGGCCAAATGAATGGCACCGGTCTCAGAAAGCTTTCCCAGATTCACCGATTTCTACGCTCTTGCCTCTGAATCCTCTCAGCATGGATGGATTCGCTTTGTAGCTTGGGATTTTGTTGTTGATTGTAGAATCATGGTTTTCAAGCTGAAAGATATAACCATCTAGCCTAACCCTCTCATTTGGGACCAGATAGCTTCTAAAATCTTTTCTTGGTCTATGACCCTATAAAGTCCTGACTCTGATGCTTGGCAGCCATGTAATGATGGACAAGTCAGTTAACTTTTCTGATCCTCAGTTTCTTTATCTGTAAATTGGGTACAAGTATGCTACCTACCTTACAAGCCTTACAGTATGATGCAAATGTGAATTATTATTGTTAACTATGATGCTATTATTGTTCAGTTGTGTCTGATTCTTTATGACCCCATTTTGGGGTTCACTTGGAGAAGATACTGAAGTGGGCTGCCATTTCCTTCTCCAGTTCCTTTTATAGGTGAGGAAATGGAAGCAAACAGGATTAAGTGACTTGCCCAGGGTTGTACAATTGGTAAATGTCTGAGGCTAGATTCGAACTCAGGAAGAGTGTCTTCCTGACCCCATTTTGGGCGCTGCACCACGTAGCTACCCCAAACTAACACATAGCCCTTAAAATACATTTTTATTTTATTCTTATAACAATCACATGAAACAGTAGACGAGGAAGCAGACTGAGAAGAATCAAGCAGCTTCCTTTGTTGCTTCTCTTGTGATGAAGATGATAGAGAAGTAAGAATGTCCCAAGACTGAAGGTGGGATGTGGAAACCAGGGGAGTAGGAAAAAACCGTAAATACATCATAAAGACAGACAAAGACAGAGAAATACAGAGAGACAGAGAAGGGGAGGGAGAGAGAGAAGGAGAGGGAAAGACAGACAAAGAGAGAGAGAGAGAGAGAGAGAGAGAGAGAGAGAGAGAGAGAGAGAGAGAGAGAGAGAGAGACGGAGAGAGAGAGAGAGGAGAGGAGAGAGAGAGAGAGAGAGAGAGAGAGAGAGAGAGAGAGAGAGAGAGAGAGAGAGAGAGAGAGAGAGAGAGAGACGGAGAGAGAGAGAGAGGAGAGGAGAGAGAGAGAGAGAGAGAGAGAGAGAGAGAGAGAGAGAGAGAGAGAGAGAGAGAGAGAGACGGAGAGAGAGAGAGAGGAGAGGAGAGAGAGAGAGAGAGAGAGAGAGAGAGAGAGAGAGAGAGAGAGAGAGAGAGAGAGAGAGAGAGAGAGAGAATGAAAATGAATTTGGTTTGAGAGCACATGGGGAGGAAGGAGGATCCATAAAGTGACTGCAGGATGCCCACTCAAATACAGTTCTACCAGCCAATGAAGGGGCGGGTTCTCCTCTGGGAATGGCAGCTGGATGGGGCTGGATTTGGAGCATGAGGGTCCAGGTTCAAGTCTGCCCATTACTCTGTGTGTGATCTAAGCTAGTCACAAGCTCATTGGAGCCTCAGTCACCACAGTGTGAAGCGAAGGGCTGGGGCTAGATACTCTCCGAGGTCCCTCTCCCTTCCAGATGGCTGATCCTGTTGATGAGGAGAAGGATCCCTCAGGATCCCCCGCCTTGGAGAGCACAAGGCTGGCAGAGAGCACTTCGTTGGTCAGTAAGCCATAGAATGCAGTGATGGGAGCTGCCCCAGCTCTATTCCATACTCTTCAAGAAGCTGTAGAGGTCCATCCCGCCCCTAACACTCCACCATGGTACCTCTAAACCATAAAATTACTCTATCAGTGACTTGAAGCTGACCTTTGTTTCTTTTTCCTATAAAACCCTCTTTTTGCTTCTGATTTTTTGCTAAATCCCCTGGGAACTTGCCCCTTAACTTGGAGACAAACTGAGTTTGCGGATTCTTTTTCCACCCTCAAGACACCGAGCTGGGGACCCTCATGTTGTCGGGTGTCCTCCGCCTCAGCACTATGACCTGAATTCAGATTCTGGCTCTGTCCCTTGCTCCCAGAGCAAGCTCAGACAAATCATTGAATTTTTCTGTCACACTTCCCTCCTGTGTCAGCTGTGGGACTTGGGCGGATGATCCCTCAGAGCCTTCCACCTCTGAATCCGTGATTTTCTGTTCACAGGAGCTCCCCAGAAGAGTATTAGCAGAAAGAAAATATTTACCTAGAAGTGTACTTTTCTGAGTACATCCTTGCAAGGGAAAGTCTCACTTCCCAGAAAATTGTCCCAAGGCCTTCCCTCCACCCTCTTCCACTTCCTGTCTGATTCCGGGAGCAAGCTTTTGTCCGTTTGAACTTTGCCCATGTTTCCTTCTCCAAAATTATCATCATCCTCTCACAGCAGAGCTATTTATTATTATTATTTTCCTAGGGCACGGCTCCGGGTCAGCAGCCGGCCTCCGTCCAAGGCAGAATTGGAACTCCGTTCTCGGGCTCACACCCATGTCAGGCTGCAGCTTCCTCTCCCTAGAAAATCTTTCCAGAAGAATACTGAAGCTGAAAACGTCCCCGGGGGCACAGATGTGGCCATCCTGATGCTGGGAATCGGTTTCCTCTCCATGTCTTAGCATTTATTCTTGTCAATCAGATTCTTTGTCCTGAGTGTGAGCTCTCCCCGACTAACGGCCTTCACTGAATTTTCACCTTGCTTCCATGTCTCCGATTTTGGACTATTTCTCCATCACCCCGGGTGCTCACAATTCCAAGTTGTGATTTTCATGTGAGGGTGATGAATGTAGCAGTCATGTATAACTGGGGTATTCAGTGAGTCACCTCCTCTCTCCTTAATTACCCACAGCCATGGACCAACAGCTAGCTTACTTGTTTTTTCTGGGATTGGGATGTGTGGGGGCTAGGAAAAGAGATCAGGATGTGAATACAAGGCATTTTTTAAACTTTTTTTTTTTTCCTCCTGAGGCAATTGGGGTTAAGTGACTTGCCCAGGGTCACACAGCCAGGAAGTGTTAAGTGTTTGAGGCTAGATTTGAACTCAGATCTTCCTGACTTCAGGGCTTGTGCTCTACCATCTAGCTGCCCTCTTTTTACTGACTGTGATAATATTCTCAAAAGAAACTCATTAGAAGCTTCAGTAGGGATAGAGAAATATATATATATATATATATTTTTTTTTAATAAACAAATGTATAAATTTTTTTTCCTAAATAAAGACACTATTGCTTTTATATTTAGAAAATCAAGCATTAATGGCATGATTATTTCCTCCTCAAGTCCCTTATATATATTTTGCATTTCTTTCTCTGTGAATTGCCTTTATCTGGGTAGAATAAAAGCTTTCTGGGGCAGGATCAGGTTATTTGTCTCTGTGGTAGCGGCAAGTAGCCCATGCTAATGCCTGACCATGGCTGCCTTGGGGAAATTTTAAAACCAAGGTAAAGATGGGCGATCCTAGGCCCATCTTTCACAACATCTAAGCCATTTACTCCCCTGCTTTGTTTTTTGAAACGTTAATTAGCATGATTCATGTTACTTTTCCTGCCGTTCGTCCACTTCCAGGTCTTTTGTATTTCCGAATTATGAGAAGGGGACTTGTAGGCTCATGTTATCCTGCAGACACAATAATTTGAGAGACCAGAATAGCTAAGACACTTTCACATGGAAAATGTTGCCTCGACTGTGGTCATCGTGGCATGGGTCTGGGAAAAAGACATTTTCTTTCCACAAGCCCTAGGAAGGGAGAGCGTAACTGAGTCACTGGGGAGGGGCGGGGGAGCCGTGCTATATTTGCAGGGAATATGAGACACATCCCAGCTCCCCAGACACCTTGGAGTAGGGCATATTTACCTGTGGGTAAGTCTGCTGGGGAGAAGGCCTTGCCAGAGCCAGAGTGAGATCAAGGAGAAAAGAATGCTTTCTTCTTGTTCTGCCATCTTACCTCCTTCCAAAGTCTTTCAGTTCTTCTGTGATTTATGGGGAAAACCTCTTAAAAGAACAATTGGATGAAGCTTTGCTTTCATGACTTTTTGTTTTGGAGACAGATTTAGAGCTGGGAGGGGTTTTAGAGGCTTTATTCTACAGGTGAAGAAACCGAGTCCCTTCAAGGACAAGTGAGTTGCTCAAGCCCTGAATCTAGGGTATTTTCTGCCATCACATGCTGTTCCTTTATTACAGTTATTTTTTCACATATGAAGCTTTATCACATTTTTTTTATTAAAAATGGTTTTGAAAATAGCTGATCATCAATTTTACCTCCTATAGCTATTACTCCTCACCTCCATACCATACCCTCAATTCCACCCCTCCCCACTCTTTTTAAATTGAAACTATAGGAGCAGCCAGGTAGAGCAGTGGATAGAGCCAGAGGATCTGAGTTCAAATCTGGACTCAACACTTAACACTTCCTGGCTGTGTGACCCTGGACAAGTCACTTAACCTCAATTGCCTGAGCCAAAAAAAATGTGTGTGTATATATATATATATATATATATATATATATATATATATATATATATATATATATATATATATATATATATATATATTGCAAATGGCAGGAAGTGCAGTGGGAATGGGGCGAGGTTGTTTCCAGAATTAGGAGGTACGGTTTTGAATCCTGGCTCCGAACACTGACTAGGGCCGTGCAGGAGGATCAGGCCCTTCATCTGGGCTTCCTTAGTTGAGACAGCCCTCCCCGGTGGTTGTATAGAAAATATCCCCTAAAACTTAAAAAGCTCCGGCAATAGGAATTGTATGTTTATTATTATCTGTGGCTGATAATACCCTCACCATAGAACCTAGTAGAACATGTCAACCAATCACTCAACAAACATTAATTAAGCACCTACTATGTGCCAAGCACTGTGCAAAGTGCTTCGGATACAAATACCCAAAAAGGGAACCATTCCTACTCTCCAGAAGCTTACAAAGGTTAGTGGGAGAGACAATAAGGACCTGTGAAAGTAGGATAAATAGGAAAAAGTAGTTAAAGACAAGTAGGTTTGGGAGGGAGGAAGCTAGAAGGTGTGTGGGGGGAGGGTAATCAGGGCCTTCAGGAAGAAGGTGGGACTCGAGCTGTCTCTAAGTGAGAGCCCATGAGGCTGAGGGATAACCCTTCTGGGATGGGGGATGGGGAGGTGGGGAGGGGCCAGTCCGAAGACACAGACAAGAGAGAGATGGAGTGTCCCGTGTGAGAAACAGAGATGACCCGTCTGGCCGGACTGAAGGCTGCTGGGAGAAGATGAAGCATAATGAGGCTGGAAAGATAAACAGAGCCGGGTTGTAAAGGGCTTTAAAAGCTCAACAGAGGAATTGACATTTCATCCTACGGGCAATAAAAAGCCGCTGGAGATTCTTGAATGGAAGATTGACACGGTCAGGCCTGGGCTTCAGGAAGATCCCTGCGCTCGCCCTGGGCGGACAGACTGGACTGGGGCTGGGAGTAAAGCAGGGAGGCCGGGGGAGGCCCTGGGCGTGAGGGCCCGTCCTGTGATGTAGTAGCTGAGGCAGTGCCTAGAGAATGGGGCAGATTCAAGACCGTGGGGGCAGAAACGGACTGGAGGTGGGGGCGAAAGAGACGCAGGCCGCTCACACGCACGGGTCCCCCAAAGGGCTTATTTGTTACACGAATCATCTTCTGATGTTCAGAACTTGCCTTTTTCTGGGATGAGCCTGGCAGACTGGAAGGACCGTGGCATTTCAACAGAAATTGGCAAATAAGAAATAAAAAAGAAGAACTTGGCAAATTTTGAATAGAGAGAAGTGAGAGGCGGCGTGTGTGTGTGTGTGTGTATGTGTATGTGTGTGTGTCTGTGTGTGTGCATGTGTGTGTGCATGTGTGTATGTATGTGTGTGTGGTTGTGTGTGTATGTGTGTGTGTATGTGAGTGTGTGTATGGTTGTGTGTGCATGTGTGTGTGAGTGTATGTGTGTGTATGTGTGTATATGTGGTTGTGTGTGTGTATGTGTGTGTATGTGTGTATGGTTGTGTGTGTATGTGAGTGTGTATGGTTGTGCATGTGTGTGTATGTGTGTGTGCATGGTTGTGTGTGTGTATATGTGAGTGTGTATGGTTGTGTGTGCGTGTGTGTGTGCGTGTGTGTGTATGTGTGTATAGTTGTGTATGTATGTATGTGTATGGTTGTGTGTGAGTGTGTGTGTGAGTGTATGTGTGTGTGCATGTGTGTCTGTGTGTGTATGTGAGTGTATGTGAGTGTGTGTATGGTTGTGTGTGTGTCTGTGTGTGTGTGTGAGTGTGTAAATATTCCTCTTTGGACGTGTTGAGTTTGAGATGTGTCTGGGACGTCCAGATGGAAACGTCCCACAGGCGATCAGGAATGGAGGCCTGGACCTCAGGGGAGGAATCGGCCTGGATATCTGGGGTTCTCTCCTATATGTGACGGAAGATGGAAGAGCCCAGAGAGCACTCTCCAATGGGATGGCCCCTTTTGGCTTCTGCATTATCTGAAGTCCTGCCGGTAACTCTCCTCTGTGCGGGTGGCCGTTCTGCGCGTAGTTCTGGCGGGTCCCAGGGAGCAGTATTGGCGGCTCAGGGTCATCCGCGGCGGCCCGTGCCAGTCTGATGCCAATTCTCAGAGTCCAAGGACAAAGGGGCCGAATTCTGCCTTGTCTGTAAGAGGGCGGCTGGTTTGCCGGCTCCAGGCTCCCCCTCTGGGGCCCAGAGCTCCCTGGAGGCCTACCTGCCCTGGAAGCTTCTTGCGAGTGCACTCTGGTCTTCCGGCTTCTGGTCCGGGAAACGAGCCCTGTGGCTTTCTGTTAAACGCTGGAAGGCTCTGAGGCTTTGGGGTGTGTGGGGCTGCTGCCCTCTTGGCTTGCCCAAGCTCATCTGGAGGGGCTCTGCCCTTGCCGTGCCAGCTTCTTGCCAACCTGAGCCGGTCTCTCTATTTCCTAATCATCGTTTGGCCGGAGCTTTTTCTTTTGCCTTTCCTAGAGTAGATGGGTGGGAACTGGGCTGTTCTGCTCCTGCTTGACCTATCATCGGAACTCAAAATCTGATAACACGAACCCAAGGACCTTGGCCAATGTGAGAGTGTCAGGTGAAAGAAAATAAAACCAGGGATTCCGAGACACCGCTCAGAAACAGCCTTTACTGTAACAAGAGGTCAGGAAGAGGTTATCTGCCCCATTTTTTTCCCTTTTTACAGAAAACTCTAGAGGGATTAAGCCCAGTCACCTAGGCCAGACGGGACAAAACCAGGATGGAAAGGATGAGGGTAGTGATAGGAAAATAAGGGACCAGCAGGAAGAGGGTCTCTAAGTCAGATGTGAATAAATTCAGTCCAACACAATTCATGAGTGTTGGGGAGTCAACCCCCCAAAGTTTATTTTTTTTTACATTTTTAAAATTAATTTTATAATTATAACATTTTTTGTCAGTACATATGCATGGGTAATTTTTTACAACATTATCCCTTGTACTCCCTTCTGTTAAGAATTTTCCCCTCCTTCCCTCCACCCCCTCCCCTAGATGGCTGGCATTCCCATACAGATTAAATATGTTATAGTATAACCTAGATACAATATATGTGTGCAGAACCGAATTTCTCATTGCACAGGAAGAATTGGATTCAGAAGGTAAAAATAACCTGGGAAGAAAAACAATAGTGCAAACAGTTTACACTCATTTCCCAGTGTTCCTTCTCTGGGTGTAGTTATTTCTGTCCATCACTGATCAATTGGAATTGGATTAGCTCTTGTCTATGTTGAAGATATCCCCTTCCATCAGAATACACCCTCATACAGTATTGTTGTTGAAGTGTATAATGATCCCCTAATTCTGCTCATTTCACTCAGCATCAGCTCATGTAAGTCTCTCCAGGCCTCTCTGTATTCATCCTGCTGGTCATTTCTTACAGAGCAATAATATTCCATAACCTTCATATACCATAATTTACCCAACCATTCTCCAATGGTGAACCCCGCAGAGTTTAGCTCTAAAGGCCGACCAGTGGGGAGAAAGGCTGGAGGCCTAGTTAGGAAACTAGATCTGCTGTGACACATCTGTAGCTTGTTTATTGGACAGTTGGGGGCGTGAAGGGACAGTTGGACAAGACTTAGAATCTTGATCTCCAAGTGACTCTGCGGTAGCAGAGAAGTTGGTTAATGGGAGGCCTTCGGAAAGCGGCATCCAAAATGCTCACTTTTGATGCCATGAGGTACTGAGCATTGTCTGATCTTTCCAGTGGCAGCTCTCACTGATGGCTGCATTCAACTGATCACCCAGCAATGGCTTCAATAGATGTTGCCATGGTAGCAATTAATTGATAAACATTTATTAAGGGCCTACTATGTGCCTGGCACTGTGTACAGGGGATACGAAAATAGCAAAAGGCACGCCCTCACTTACACTTTAATGGGGGAGACAGCGTGCATACAAATATGTACCAAGGGAACTACTGTAGAGCAGACCTCCAGACCTTGGCAAAGGTCTCAAAGGAAGATCAAAAAACTTTCTAAAGATGCACAGAGTGACTCTGATAGCACCTAGTATGTGTAGTATGTGGTTCTGATCTGCTAACTAAATGGTTAGGAGAAGCCTTCTTCTCCTGGTCACAGAGCTGGAACTTTCAAAAGCCTCGGACGACCATCGCATCCATTCTTTGACCCCTTTATTGCCAGTAGCTGCTGGGAGACAATCCTGCAAGTGGAGAGGCTGAGAAATGGAAGTCCTTGACCTCTATTTGTTATTGTTTTTTCCCTGTCCCAAGGGAGGCAATTGCAGACTCTGATGATCAAGTTTTGAGGTCACGAGAGGGGACTCAGGAATCCCAGGGTCCTAGCATCCCAACTTATTGACCAGTTGAAAAAGGCTGGTCGTAGCCACGTGTTTAGACAGAGCCAGCCACATGCAGGCAAGGACTTGTGTTATACACCATGGTGACTGCCCCAGAGCAGGCTCCTCAGCCTCTGCACACAGAACCTAATCAGAGGCACTCTGTATTCTGCACATGTGCTAATCCCTGATACAAAAGAAAGGAAACACCAAAAAGATAAGAAAGGTGGTCAGTTCCCCTCCTCCCCTTCCTCCCCTCTCCCCCACCCACTTCTTCCCCACCCAGTTTCCTCCCTTCCTCCCCAGCCTGGTTAAGCTCCTGGCACCTGGGACCAGTCACCACGTGGTGGAATAAGCCAGGAGCCCAGGACAGAGGAAGGACTTGTCCTTGGCCACTCCTGCTGCTGTCCCATCTTGCTGTCTCCTCTGTAAAAGGTTCTGGGAGTCCTCAGATCTCTCAGCCTGGCACTCTCAGCAGTTAGTCGTTGCTGCCCTCCCAAGTTTCCCTGTGGTTGTCTAGGAGCAGGTCAGCTATCTGCTCATGCTCCGAGAAGAGGCCACGCGAGGCCACGCGGAGCCTGGGTGGGGTCGGAGGGGGCTGGAAGAAGCCTACCAAGAAGATCCATTGCCTATTTGTCAGAAGGCCAGAGCATTCTGGGGCTCTCGCTCCCCCACTGCTGGCAGATTTTTTGTTTTATCCACTAGCACTCCACCCACCCCTTCACCGGGATCAGATTGCTGGATTTAGAAATAGTGGAACCCCCCTGAGCAGAGAAGCGACATTATTGCAAAAGGAAAAAGAACTAGCTGGGAGAGAAGGTTTGTTTGCCATTGTCTGTGCAGCAAAAACATCCCATCTCAGGGCTGCGGGAAGAGCGCAGCTTCGCTTGTAATTACATGTATGTTTGGCTTATTTAATGCAGTTGCTCTAAGTGAAATCGTGTGGCTCGGAGTTGGTAACGATGCTAATGAAGTTATACAGTGGGAGAAGATTACGCTCTGCAGCAGAGAAAATAAACATCTTGGGCTTTGCCTCAATGTTTATCTTCAATAAATACTTCAGCTTTCCCTCAGTAATTATCTCCCCACTGCAAACTGTTATCCAGTCACAACGGTTAATTCCATTAACATTACTGCTTAAATACATCCTCTTGGTGCGGAAGAAATCATGGTGCTGTCGGGTCTCGGAGAATTTTGGAATTAAAATTCAAAAAAAAAAATTAAAAAAGGAATAAAAAATGTGGAATAATAAAAGTAAATTATTCAGACATTATGTATGTATATGCATATACACACACACTCAAAGCTGAGAGAGTGAAATAGAGAGAGGAGAAACAAATGGAAACAGAGAAAGAGAAGAGAGACAAATAGCAGGGAAATAAGAGAAACAGAGAGGAGAGACAGATAGAGAAGTAGAGGCAAATAGAAGCAGAGAAATAAGAGACAGAGAAAGAAAAACACACACAGAGAAAAGAGACAAATAGCAGGGAAATAAGAGAGACAGAGAAACAGAGAGGAGAGACAAATAGAGATAGAGAAGTAGAGGCAAATAGAAGCAGAGAAAGAAGAGAGACAGAGAGATAGGGACAGAGAACCAGAGAATAATATTGTTATTATTCAGTTGTTTTAGCTGTGTACAACTAATGGTGAATCCATTTGGGGTTTTCTTGGCAAAGATACTTTTTCATTACATTGTCTTTTCTTTCTCTACTACATTTTATAGGATAAAGGAAACTGAGGCAAAGAGGGCTAAATCAATTGTCCAGGATCATACTCAGCAAAAAATATGTTTTATGAATTTTGCTCTTAACTCATCTTTGCAGAGATAAATATGGAATAAAAAAAAAAAAAAAAAGCCCAAAAGGCTAAGAAAGAAATCTCCCTCAAGGCTATCTATAGTAGTTATATGTGGGTTGCATCAACCCTGTAGTTACAGGTAGCTATCAAAAAGGGTTAATATTGTTGGGCTCTAGGGAATTGATTTCTTTATTATTATTATTATTATTATTAAAGCTTTTTATTTTTCAAAACATATGCATGGATAATTCTTCAACACTGACTCTTGCAAAACCTTATGTTCCAATTTCCCCCCTTCCCCCACTTTCTCCCCTAGATGGCAAGTAGTCCAATACATGTTAAACACAATAGAAATACAAGTTAAATCTAATATATGCATACATATTTATACAATTATTGTGCCGCACAAGAAAAATCAAATCAAACCAGAAAAAAATAAGAAGTAAAATAAAATGCAAGCAAACAACAACAGAGAGAGAGTGAGAATGCTATGTTGTACTCCACACTCAGTTCCCATGGTTCTCTCTCTGGGTGTAGCTAGTTCTCTTCATCATTGAGCATGTGGAACTGGCCTGAATCACTTCATTGTTGAGAAGAGAGCCAGGTCCATCAGAATTGATCATCGGAAAGTCTTGTTGTTGCCGTGTACACCGATCTCCTGGCTAAACTCACTTCATTCGGCATCAGTTCCTGTAAGTCTCCCCAGGCCTCTCTGAAACCATCCTGCTGGTCATTTCTTACAGAACAATAACATTTAGGGAGTTGATTTCAAGCAGATTGAAATCTCATAATGAGGTAGGTGTTCGGCTTTCTTATCTTTGTAAGGAAAATGCATAAGCGACTGCTGCTAACTTGGAAATGCAGTATGCTCATTCTGTCATGAATTAAATCAAGATATAAGAATTGGACAGTATAAATCAGCTTCCTCCACCAGAGTCCTGCTCCAGGCTGCTATGGTAGTCTGTCTGGTAGAGAGACCATCCGAAAACAAGTCTAGTAGATTCTCCCAAGCAGAAAAGGTTTGCAATGTAGCAGGAGTGGTGGACTGTGTGTAGAACATCATCAAGAGAAGGTTGACCAGAGATCAAGGGATGGTTGGATTTTTTTTTCCCTCTGCAACAACTCCTGAAGACTATAGTCTGGGAGTGGAAGCAGTGACTGTGTAAATACAATCATTAATCTCTGGAAATTGTTGGCGTAAAAATCAGTTTTTGAGACCATCTTGAGATCAGTAGGCAGGTGGGAGAAAAGTACATATTCAACTCTGTACACATACATAGGATGGTTTCTCCCTTTGAAAAGTGTTTCTCAGCACTAAATGAAGGAAAAGTGAATTGTTCAATGTAACCCATCCTCATTGAGGGAGAATTACTCCATTCTCCAGGATCTCGATGCTCCACCTCTACATCCGGGGCAGGGTGGATGAGAATTGAGGGAGGAGAAATCCTGGTCTTCTGGTTACCGCTGTGAGAAGGAAGGCGCGTGGTTCCTGACTATCTTCAGGTTCCTGACGGGAGAAAAAGATTGGAAAGAAACTGACATTTAGAGGAGTGGGTATCCCAATCATGTCCCTACCTACATCTGGCTGATTATTCTAAAAACTTTGGGGAATTTCCCCTTAGACAAGATACTGGACTTTCTTGCTCATTTGCGTTGAGATCTCTCACTCTTCATAGTGGAACTTATTCACTCCTCACATTGTCTGATATATTTTCATCTACATTTCTGCTTACTGTCAACTTAAATAGATGGATTAGTTATCTGCTCCCTGTGTTCTTGATGTATGTATATGTGTGTGTGTCTATATATATATATATATATATATATATATATATATATATATATATATATATATATATAGACACACACACACACACACACACACACACACACACACACATATATATATATATTTCAATTCAAATACAGTACTAGGTAGGAGCTCACCTTGATCCTAGAAATTATTTCTCTTAAGTTAATAACATTTAGAGGGCAGATAGATATAATTCTGTCCTAGAATCTCCCTTTCGGAGATCCAAGTGGTTAGTCTCTTGCCAATCGCCTGCTTCTTTCCTGGAAGGAAACAAAGTGTCCCTTGGAGAAGGATGGATGGAGGAGACTCTAGAGAAATCGATGTGTATTTATTTGCCTGAGATGCATCTACATGACCTGTGGGGACACACACACAACCTACATGAACAACACAGACAACATACCTCTTATTATTTGTGATTCACAGACTTAGACAGGACCTTGGGGCTCTGGAGTCCAATTTCCCCATTTTACAGATAAGGAGGTTTGGAAGAGTGATTAAGTGATTTCCAGCATCTGAGAAGGGGAGTGAGGAAGGGGTGGATAACAGTTTATATAGTACCTACTACCTACTGTGTTAAATGCCTTTAAAAAAAAACAAATATTTTCTCATTTGATCCTCTCAACAACCTTGTGTAATAGCTGATAATTGGTATGGATTTCTTTTCTGTCATTCGATTGTAAGCTTCTTGGGGGCAGGGACCATATTTTGTTTCTTTTTCTATCTAGCATAGTGTCTGGCACATAGTAGGCACTTAAATATTTATTGATTAATTGATATTATAATCCTTGCTGAAATTATCAATTATTTAATTGATTAAAGTTGAATCTCTTGCATTCTTTAAGTAGACTACCATTTTTATTATTGTTCAGTCGCGTCTGCTCTTCATGACCCCATTTGGGGTTTTCTGGGCAAAGATACTGGGTGGTTTCCTTCTCCAGCTCTTTTTACTGATGAGGAAATTTAGATGAAGCAAAATAAGTGACTTGCATAGAGTCACACGGCTAGTAAGTGTCTGCAGTCAGATTTGAACTCAGGAAGGTGAGTGTTCCTAATTCCAGTCCTCTATCTACTTAATGTAACTTAGTAGACCATCTTATTCTCTTCGCCAGTACTTATTCTCTTAATTTATTTTTTCTTATTTGTCATAGCTACTACTTCTAGAACTATATCAGATGAGAATCATGATCATGGACATCTTTGCTTCATTCCTGTTCCTATTGGAGAAGCCTCCAATTTCCCCATAACTTCATAATGTGAAGGAAAGGTCCATATATTCTTGTCCTTTTTGATGCTTTTTTTTTTTTTTAACAGAAATGAAGATTGGATTTTGCAAAAGCTTTTCCTGCGTTTCTTGACTTAATTTTGCAATTTTAATTGTTTTTGTTGTTAATATTATTTGTTATATTTATCATTATCCTATTGACGAATCAATCCTGCATTCTTGCTATAATTCCAATCAGGTCATTGTATATAATATTTTAATACGTTCCTGTAACTTCTTGGTAAATTTTTCTTCTATAGCCTTGTTTCAGGATTCATTAGGGATATGGGTTTGTATTTTTCTTTTTCTTTATCTTCTTGCTTTAGGAATTGACTACAATTTTATCATGGAAAAATTATAGAATCCATTCCTTTTACATTTTTGAAAGCAGTTTATCTAATATTGTAATTAATTGATCTTTGAATATTTGATAGAATTGACTTGCAAATTGATTCGATCTCTTCTCCCCCACTCCCTTTGGGAGTTCACTTGTGACTTCTTTAACTACTTTTGCTGAGATTGGATTATTTAAATATTCCATTTCTTGTTCTGGTTATGGGAAATTTGAAATTTTTGTAAATATTTCTTCCCATCATCCTTTTGGCATGTGATTAGGCAAAATGGCCTGCTATAACATTTCTTTTATTTCCTCTTTGTTTTGACTTTTTTTTTTTTCAATTTTGATGTCAACTTGGTTTTCCTCCCAATAAAATTAAATTAGCAAATGGTCTATTAGTTTAAAAGAAATCCTAATATTATTTTTTTGTTTGCTTTCAACTTCATTAAATTCTTTTTTTATTTTCAGAATGTTAATTTTGGCATTTAATTTGGAATTTTAGATTTGTTTCTTTTTTAGTTTCTTTACTTAAATACCCAATTTAAAAAAATCTGTTTTTCATCTCTTCTGTTAATAGAGGTATGTAAAGATACAGATTTCTTCTAAAGATTGCTTTGACTGCAACTCAAAAAGTTTTTGTATATTTTCTCATCATTTTTTTTTTATGAAAATTTTTTGTCATTTCTATAATTTGTTTTTGACTTATCATTCTTTAGGTTTATATTATTTCTTTTCCAATTAGATTTGAATTCGTTTTTCAAATGCTCTTATTGATTATAATTATTATTGCTCTAAAGTCAGTAAAATATTTTAAATATTTTTCATTTTCTTTTTTTGTTCATAAGAGTTTTATGCTCTAATACACGGCCCATTTTTGTCAAGAAATGTGCTATTCTTTTCTGTCCTCATTTAATTTCCAGGCACCTATCATATCTAACTATTCTAAAATTCTATTCAGGTTCTGATTTCTTTGTTGCTTATCTGTCAGATTTGTCTTGATCTGAAAGGGACACATTGAGATCTCAATTATTATAAGTGATGTCTATTCTTTTCTGTAATTTGAGTAGTTTCCCCTTTAAAACACTTTGATGTTTTGACATTTGGTTCCCACATATTAAGTGAGGATATTATTCACTGTCTGTGGTGCTTTTAGACATAAAATAGTTCTCCCTTTTGACCATTTGTATTCGACTTTTTTAGTTCATCTAAAACACAGCAAATTCTGCTCTAATCCCTCATTTTACCTCTATGTGAATATTTGTTTCCAGTGTGTTTTGTACAATAACATATTTTGGGATTCTATTTTCTAATTCATTTGGTATCTTTTTCCATTTTATGGGTGACTTAGCCATTCATATTCATACTTATGATTGATAATTTCCTACTATCATAGTTAGTCTTTTTTCTCTTTTCTTCCCACTCAATCTTTTCAAAGAAGAGGGGAAAATAATAATTCTCACTAGCTATTTATAACTGAGGCATTTTTCCTTCCACTGGAATTCCTTGTTCAGACCCCAACCATTAGTATTTATACTTTTTTCCTTTCTCTTTATGATCCACTGCCCAGAGTTAAAGTTTATTTTCCTTGTGACTTTTCCCTCCTCCTGCTATTCAGTTTAATGCATTTATATACCAAGCTCTTTGTATGTTTATGTGTGTGTTCAACTATCTCTTGTTTGTATCAAAGTCAAAGTCAAGTGATGCTATCTTTACCCTATTCCATCCTCCATATTTGTATAATCTTCTTGAATATCCCAATTATGAGAAATAGTAAGTTCCTCTTCCTTCCTCATTTCTTAGAACATTCCTTTTTCCTTTTTTTTTCTTTCTTTCCAGAGACCTTAGAAACAAAAAAAGACTAACCCCAGGACCTGTGTTTGTCTTATTTTCTTTTCTTTATGGCCTCTGAAAATATTTATCATTTCTCCTTTTGGCTGCCTATTAAAGGTAAATTCACCAAGGGGGCTCACAAATTATAGTTTTATTGGTGAGTATCAAAAAGTACCTTTAAAACAGGGCAATCATTCTCAGGAGAGCCAACCTGGAAATATAAGTTGGTAGAATAGATAGATA
This sequence comes from Sminthopsis crassicaudata, assembly GCF_048593235.1. NCBI lineage: Eukaryota > Metazoa > Chordata > Mammalia > Dasyuromorphia > Dasyuridae > Sminthopsis > Sminthopsis crassicaudata. The sequence continues at coordinate 28,891,615 of NC_133622.1, forward strand.
TCTTGGAAATGATACTGTATTAGAAAATGACACAAAATTATAGTTATCTATCCATTATCCATTATCTGAAGGGTGATTCTTTTGTTTATCAATATCTAGATTTTTATGCTGGTTTCACTCTTAATTAGAAACCATCCAGAGGATTATTAAGGTAAACTCAAATTGGTTTATTTTCCTTGTTATTTAATGATTTTGAGGGGAAAATATAGTAAAGCACCCTAGAAAATGATTAAAATTAAATTTGATGGTTATCTAAATTTTAAGCATCCAGATTCTTTTCATCTCCTCCTCAAATTAGGAATAATGTAGGCTGAAGTATGTTCGAGACGTGAACCCCTGTGAACTGCAAATTTTGGAACAAAGATTTGTGAGCTCTCTAAAGAAGTCTTCTTAAATGAAATAAGGTCTCCAACTGGGAAACAGGCCTGAGATTGAGCTCGATGCCAGACTGTTGCTAAATAATCTTCTAGAGGAATTCGACACAAGAATATGTCTGGTGCTTATAAATCTGAGAATCTCCTCACCATCTCCTCATCACCCTGCCAGTGCCCACAGCAGTGTGATCTCTCCCATAGGAGCAAGTTGTCCAGTTGAGACAGAGATGGGGGCTGTGAGCAGTTTGAATCTCCAAGAAACACTGCTCTTTGAGGGTATAGATCACAAGAAAAAGGGGAAAAGGAAAATATCAAATCTGAGGTTTTGGGAAGTTTGACTGGAGAGAGGTTTCCCACTTTATCAGGAACAGTGTCTTTGGAGTTGCTTCCCAGCTTTCTTTTCAAAATTCAAAAGAGAAATGTAATCAACACATTCCTATTTTGAAAGCTGAGACTCTCTTGATCAACTTCCCCATTCTAAAAATAAGGAAAGTGAAATGGATGATATAAGGTCACTAAACTGGGATTATAACCCACATTCTCAAAAATTTTTACAAAGTCATAAGTAAGTGGTTGATTAAGAACTCTAGGGCCCACTTTGCCAAGGCAGCCCACATTTATTTCACTAAAACAATCCCTGAAGCTGATCTATGTCAGATTATATAAAGTGCTTTGGAAATTTCTCAAATGGATTCTTTTTTTTTTTTTCAAATGGATTCTCTTTAAACCAGCTGCCCAATAGCATTTTTATCTACATACAAAACGCCATCAGTCCTTACCGCATTTGCTGAGTGTCCTAGGAATATGCCTCTAAGTTAAATGAATGCCCGAAGTTCCAGAAAAGAAACTGTGGCACTCTATTTCCATTTTTATTCGAATTCAGCTTCACAGGTCATTTCTTTTTATACGAAATCCTTTTCAGAGTTCCAGATCTCTGGGGCTAATGTGCACGGGTGACTTAAGTGGACGAGCCGAGGTATCACGGAGGTACCTTTCTCCAGTCTGGCCAAGTCACATAATTAATTCTGAAGCCTTCAGTCTGGCGTTATGAGAGCAGTCCCATTGATATGGTTTAATGTCTCATCTGTCCCCATGCAGTGGCCCGGTTCCCTCCAATAAAGCACATGATTTGACATATCGTTCTTCCTACTCACAAAATGAGCCCCAACTTGAAAGGATTCCACACTATAATCACCTTTTATTATTTTTAAAGTATTAGCTCATCACTCTGATGGACTTGTTTGGAATGGGGAGGGTGTATGTGTGTGTGTGTGTGTGTGTGTGTGTGTGTGTGTGTGTGTGTGTGTGTGTGTGCTGTAGCCCCAAAGGAGAGATGAGGAAGGAGGGGATGATGAAAACGTGAATTTTCTCCGGTGATGAGTTCACATCTGTTTAAAACTGTAGCATGGCAAATCTTGTGAAATCTCCTAGAAGAGCGTCTCCCTCCAGACCAAATAAGTCCCAAAGCACATAAAGAAATCATTGAAAGATCCTGGAGGGGAGCCAGGAGGCCTTGGCTAATGATCACCTAATCTCCCCTCGTCTGGCCCTACCCTCCGATTTGGACTTCCTCAGGCGGCTGCTCCATGACCTGCACACTGGAGAGCCAGACTGGAGCCCAGGGCAGAATGCTGAGGAAGCAGGAGCTGGGAGGAGGATGGGGAGAGGGAAAGTGGACAGTCCCCTTCCACCAAAGCGAAACCTCCCAGCCAAAAAGGGCAGGCGGGGTCTGTGTCACAGTGGCCAAGAGCGCTGGCTCTGGCCGGCCTTGGACACTTCTTTCTGGCACTCACTTCAGTTTCCTTGCCTGTAAGGTGAAGGCCCAAGAGGATTATGGGGGTATTTAAGGATCCCTTGACCTAGGGTTACCTGTATGAATTTTATTTGTGCAAACATTTTATTTTTTTAATCTAATTTTATTTTTTTAGATTATACATAGGTATATTCCTGGCCTGGAGATTAAAATTTTTTTAAAAATTTTTTTTAAAAGCCCTTTTTTTTTTTTTTTTTTTTTTTTTTTCCCCTTTTCCCCTCAGTTGATCATATCCCCAGTGAACTCTGGGACATAGGAGCACAGGATTGCGGCTAGGAGATAGTTTTGCTCTTGGGGAGAGGCACTGAAAAACCTCTTGGAACACTACAATGCCATTGAAACAATGACCACAGTCATGACGGAAAGCAATCATCACAAACTCCTTTCCATTTTTAATTTCTCTGGAGCTGGATTTTGTTTCAATGATTTGGGTGTTTAAGGACAAGGAGTTTTTCTGCTGACTACATAGGAATTTGGACCTGCTGAGATGTGCCCGGTGTTAATTATTGATTATTTTAGCTCTTCCAGCTCAGGTAAAGCTTTTAGGACTGACCTTTGACACCGGCTGCACTTCTAACCAGGCTGGTTGCTTTAGAAAATCTATCAGGCTTTTTCTTTTGAAGGACACTGAAAGACAAGCCTTCAAGTCTGGGGTTCCCAATAACAGTAAACACATTACATATAATTCTGTACATGTTAAAAACCCCAAAAAACTGACCTTTTAATTTGACATTTTAAAAAAATCACTTAAAAAGAATAACAACAACAATAATAATATCTATATTCAAATAATGCTTTTAGGTTTGCAAACTCTTTACAAATATTATCCCATTTTATGCTCATAACCCCAGGAAATCTCCCTATTTTACAGATGAGGAAATTGAGGCAGAGCTAGTTCAATGTCTGAAGCCAGATCTGAACTCAGATTTTCCTTCAGGTTTAACTGTTTGTGTACAATAACTACAACTAGCCTTTATGCAGAATTTTGATGTTTGCAAAGCGCTTTCAATGTTACCTCCTTGATCCTTACAAAGTACATGGCCTTTTTGTGGCTGAGGAAATAGGCAAGTGGGCATACAAAAGTTCCCCAGGATTACACAGTGTGGGAGGCAGGATTTGATTTTGGGTTCCCTTGCCTCTAAGACCTAGTCTGGATCCCCGGCATCATTTAACCGCAATAAAGTCGCCTCTTGGTTAACTATGCATTTGTGATTTCATTTGTCAAATGTGCATTCACCTTGTAGTTCCTTTGTGCCTTCCCATTCTAGCTATTCTTATATAGTTTCATAAATTCTCCAGAGAAAGATTTACTTCTAAAGAAGTTTGTTGTTTATTGTTCAGTCATTTTTCAGTTCTGTCTGACTCTTTGTGATCTATTGGAGTTTTCTTGGCACAGATCCTGGCATGGTTTGCCATTTCCTTCTCCAGCTCATTTTACTGATAAGGATGTGGAGAAAAACACGCTTAAGTGACATGATTTCAGACCCAGCACTCTAACCACTGTGCTACCTAACTGTAGTCTAAAAAGCTAAAGGTTTTTTTTTCCCCAATTTATAGTTCTTCTTTTAATATTACCTATATGAATTTTATTTGTGCAAGCACTTTACTTTTATGTTATACATATACATCCTTTTTTTACATATTTCCATAGGAGTCATGTTGGGAGAGAAAAATCAGAACAAAGGGGGAAAATCATGAGAAAAAAAGAAGGAAAAAAAGGTGAAAATAGTAGGAGAAACTAAATTTTCTATAATAGAATTTGGGGTGGGAAACTCCCTTTGTGTGATTTAATGCTTAGGGTAAAACTTCTCTGCACTGATGTAGATAAGCAGCTTCTGTAACTTACTTATGGTTCTTGGAGAGTTGTCCAAGTTCAGTGAAAAATGAGGTGACTTTTTCAAAGGTCAGGCAGCTAGGATTTGTCATATCAGAGACTTGAACCAGAGACTTCCTGACTCCCTGTCTTCCTATCAGTCCTGCTACTTTGAAAATATTTATAGCAGTACTTTTTGTGGTAGGAGAAAAAGAGACCCCCATTAATAGGGGAATGGCCAAATTGTGATACACAAATGTAAGTTCAATCAGCAACAATTTATTAAGTGTCTATTATGTTTATGGGGATATATAGAGACAATCAATTAAACAATCCCTACCTTCAAGGAACTTACATTCTAATGGGAGAGAAAACAAGTACATATATAGGTAAATTAGAAATGAGTACCAAAAAAAATAATGAATGGAAAATTATTAAGTGCTAACACTGGAACTGAAAAAAAAAAAAAAAAAAAAAAAGGTTCCTGCCTTCAAAGAGTATGAATTCTAAATGATGGGAGAGTCATCCAAAGGAGGCTTCAAAATGTCTCTACAAATGGCTCCTAAAACACTTGATTAGGGCTTGTTGATGATTGGCTATTGGTCCTTTCAGTTCACCAGATGGCCGGGTCTAGCTCCCTAAGACTTAGCAGCTGGACAGGAGGTCCTGAAATAGCAGATCAGAGGGTGGTCCAGAGGGCTCAACAACAAGGCGGTTGGAAAACTCCAAGCTCATCTGGTTACTGATAAGGAAAAAGCTTTGCCCAGCAGCTCCACATGGAAGAAGACAAAGGGTTTATTCTCTGTGGACTTTGCTTGCCTCTTGCCAGTTGTCCACAGTCTTATGATATGGTGCCAGCCCTGCCTCAGCTGCTCTCCCTTCCAGCCTGGCAATCCCTACATCCCTGAGTGAGGGCAGCACTGGAACCAGAGTCCAAGCCTCCCCTCTGAGAGAAGTGTGGGAAGAATTCGATAAATGAATGAATGAAAAAACATTTATTAAGCACTTATTTATGTTTAAGGCCTTGGGAGACAAAAACAAGTGAATATAATCCCTGCTTTTCAGGAACTTCCAATCCGATGGAGGAGATAACTTATAGAGGAGAGTGGAAATTTGATTTGGAAGTGGATAAGGATGATAAGTAGAATAAAGGGGACTGGCAGGTCCTTTCCAGGTATTGTGGACCCCTTGTGAAGTCCTCATCGATCAGAACCTTCAGGGACATAGAAGTGGAGCTGCTTCCATCAGTGAAAGCTTGAGTTTTCCAAAATCTAATGTGTGATCCGGGTGACAAGATACTCAGAAGGACTGATAAAGTAGCACTGGCCAACAACATACACAATGCTTAAGGCAATGTTGATGGAAGGACAACTGCAAAAGCAACAGGATAGAACCAAGAGCTGGGTAGTTAGGGCTAAAGATGGGCTGGTCCTGAAGGACAAATGATAAGATGAATTTCTCTCCCTTTTTTGTAGAATTAGTGGAGAACACAGTACATATGACACAATCCAACTTGGCTGATATATTGATTAGTTTTGGTTTTTTCCCTTTTTTATGAGAGTTGACTCACTGGATAAAGATGTTGTTGCTGTTCATTTGTTTTGAGTCTGACTCTTCATGACCCATTTGGATTTTCTTGGTAAAGATACTAGAATGGTTTACCATTTCCTTTCCCAACCCATTTTCCAGATGAGGAAACTGATTCAAACATGCTTAAGTGACTTGCCCAGGATCACACGGAACTGGACTTTTATCCAGTGGGTCTGATAGGAGTGAGGAAGAGACAGATTTATAGATCTACATCTTTATCTAAGATGATGTAAAATTAAGAGATCTTAAATAAAAAGCTGAATGCCTTTAATTTATTTTTAAAATAATTAATCTGAACTTGCATATACTTACTTTAAACTCTAAAAGAAATAAAGCTGAAATGAAAAAGAAATCAGTAACGCATTTCTCTCAGGCCCTTCCTTTAGGGGTTTATCATTTGGGTTCTTTAGGTCATGTTTTCTTTTTCAACCTAGAAGATCACTTCAGCCCTGGGCTCATGCCTAGGCCCACCCTCTGCCTCTGGGCCCCCTCCTCCTTCCAGAATCTCCATTTAAGGGCATTTTCCTAGGTCTTATTCCCACCAGGCAGTGCCCCTCTGGAGTTCTGCTTTTCTCTCTCTCTGACCCCTTTTTGGCTTCCTCTTCTATGTTCTTTTCCTCCTTTGGATGTAAGTTCCACGAGGGCAGAGTTTATCTTTCTTTTTGCTTCATTTGTAATCACTCAGCTTACCACCTGGTGCTGAGTAAATTCTTAATAAATGCTTATTGATTGATTGACTGCTCTGTGTTATTGGGGGCATATTACAGTTTCCTCCCTGGTTAGCATTCTTGGAGCTATTAAAAATGATGATGGCTGGATTTTTTAAAAAAATATCCCTCTCCAAAGCTGCACTCATCAGCTTCAGGACTTTTCCATCTTGGTGCCAGCACTGCCCTTGAATCACTGCAGGAAATGGCACTTGCTTACTTATTCCTTCCTTTAGCCCCAAAAGTGAATGGAAGGAGAGCACATATTTAGTGAAACTGTCCCTACAGCAATCAGACAGCAGTGCCCTATATATATTCCTAAATAAGTAACGCAGCTCACGAAAGAGACCCTAACATTTTCCAAGAAAGACTGGATTTTGATTTACCCCAGATCTGATGATCCATCATCATAAACTCAGTTTTAAAAACCTTCTGTGAAATAGGATTGTTGATGAAGGCATGTCATCAGCCTACTTGATTAAAGTTATTTGTGTACTTGAGTCATTCAGGAATAAGAGGAAGGAGTCAGACTTTTAATGGGAGGAGAAAGAGAGAAATGATAAAGGGATGAGAAGGGATAAAAAGAAAAAGAAACTGGGTCTCCTTTCTTCACATCTCACCTTCACAACTTCTCAGAGCATCCATATTCAACTGATGACTTATTTTTAATCCTATTTTTTAAAAAGGCTGCATGATCTCTTTTTTGGCAGAAAAGAATTGGAAATTATGGGGATACCCATTAATTAGGGAATGATGGCAAGTTGTGATACATGAATGCATTAGAATACTACTGTGCTATCAGAAATGTGGAGTAGGCAGATCTCAGAAAAACCTGGAAAAACTGACATGAACTGATGCAAAGTGAATTGAGCAGAACCAATTATAATAACAACAGTATACAATTATCAACTATGATTCATTTGGTTCTCATCAGCTAAACAATAATCTGAGATAATTCTGAAAGACTCTTGATGAAAAATGCCATCCATCCCCAGAGAAAGAACTGATGGATCCTGACTGCAAATTGAACCATACTAACTTTTAAATTTACTTTTCGTGGATTTTTGTGGTTGTTTTTCGTATGTTTGTTTGCTTTGGTCTGTATTTTCTTTCACAACTTGATTAATATGGAAATATGTTTTGTATGATTACAATATATAATCCGCAATGAATTACTAATCTTCTCAATGAAAGGAGAGTGGAAGGAGGGACATAATTTAAAACTCAAAAAAAATCTTTAAAGAATGTTTAAAAATTTTTTACAAGTAATTGGAGGAAATTAAAATATAAAATAAATATTTTTGAAATGGTTATCTGATAATATTTAAATGATCTCCATAGTAAAACTTGAAGATAGGTTTTTAGATGATGATGAGTAGTAGTGAGAATCCTTGCTATCCTTCATCCATTCATTCACTGAAAATACTCTGTGTAATTCATTATATTAGCTATTGTGGAAAATGAAAATATTAAAAACAGGAAGTTCTATCTTATTTTGAGGAAAAAATGGTAGGAAGACCAATATTTCCTATTTAAATGGGAGTATTTTACTCTATACCAGGCACTATGCTAAGCACTGATCATAATTAACAATTCACCAAGATAACAGTTGGGGAAACTGAGGCAGATAGAAAGTAAGTGACCTTCAATGGTCACACAGCTAGTACATGTCTGAGTCTTCCTGACTATAGCCCAACACTTTTCCACTCTGGGACCTAGATACTACAAAGAAGAGATTTCTTCTAGCCGAAAAGGACGGGCAGCCAGGATCAGGATGAGCTATCGCATTTCATGCTTCTGCCTCTTAGAGGAGTTTTGGACTAGATTTCTATCTATCCACCACCCTTAAAATATTTATAGTCTAGAGGCAAGGATAAAAAACACATCCAGATGACCAAATCCAGCTGCTACCTGTTGCAATCTAAGAATAGTTTTTACACTTTTAAATAAATTAAAATTTTATTTTAAAATAGAGAACCATTCTTAACTCATCCAAAAAGAAATAGAGGTCATCATTTGTCAACCCATGGTTTAGGGGCATGATGCTTTGTTTTAAGGGCTTGGAATGAAAGTCACTTTTCTTGGTACTCTAAAAAGGAGACCAATAGCTTACTCTCACCAATTTGTTTCTTCCCATCAAACCACTTGGTATACAGAAAAGAATCTCAGTTAATGAGTAAACCCATTTTTTCTATGCAAACAGTAAACAGAAGTTGGGTAAGCTATATAGATTAGAGTAGACAAATGAAAAATATAAGAGTAAATAACTTCTTCATGACTGAGATAAAATCTCCAGGAATAATCTCACTGGGTGAATTCATTCTTTGTCTCTGAAGAATTTACTGGAGGAAACCAGCTTCTCCTTATGTTTACAGCTTCAGGGAGATCTCCCATTCTCCTTTCAAAAGTTCACGGCTTGTCTCTTGCCTGGATCTCTTGAACTCCACTCCCTTTACTGATGAAAGAACAATCTAATACCAAAATCAAGGCCTCTTTTCACAACTGTGTCCGGGTTCCAATCTCAGCTCGGCCATTAGCCTGACTTGTAATCTTGTGACTAAATGAGTCACTGAACTCTCTAAATCTTAGTTTCTACACTGATATTAATGAGGATTAGGAACAGATGAATTCTTTACAGGTCTAATTCAGTAGTAATAAATGGTTACAAAAATTGGCATTAGAAGATCAAAAGGTATCTCGGGATCTTCATGAGATAATTGGGATTGGCAGGAACTCTGATAACTTCTGGTTATTCCATGAGTTTTTTAGAGCTGTGTCCAAATGCCCCCAATACTACTATAAAATAAGATTCTCATGAAAAGAAAAAATTGGTCAAAGGATTAAGATGAATCAATACAAATGGTAGCCTCAAAGTCTTTTCAAAAACATCCTGAAGTTCAGTGACCTTTTGGAAGTAGCTCAGTTCATCAGGGTGAGCCATAAAATGCATTCTATTTCCACCTCTCCCAATAGGTTAATTGTGTGATCTTAAGCAAGTCATTTAACCTTTTTGTGCACACATCTATAAAACTCAAATATCAGGGTTAACCTCAGAACACTGGTATGAGGAATAACTCGTAAAATATGATAGTGACACACTCAAAGTAAATGCAAGCTGCTATAAAAACACAAAAGCATATTCAAAGGTTTCTTCTGGTAAGAAGCAGACAATGGATTTTTTGTTCAAATGCTACATTCAATTTCCCACTAATTTATACTTCTATCTATGTAAATTGGTAATATATGTTCAATTGATTAGGTCAATAATTTAAAAATCCAGGGTATAGTCTGTGCAAAACACTTTAAAAAAAAACAAAACACATGGAAACTTCATTAGAAAAAATTTTAGGTGACATCATTAATTGAGTTAATTAATTAATTGCCAAGTATTTGCTATGTACACAGCAATGTCCTGACTGCTTTGGTAGATGCAATCACGATAGGAAAATGAGACACAATTACAGGACAATTTAAATAACTCTCTGAAACAGTATATGAATATTACAAAAAGAAAAGTTGTTTTTCTGCTTTTTATTTCTTTAGTCCCTAGTAATATTAATTCTTCTTCTTTTTTTTTTTTAATAATGAAGCCTTTTATTTTCAAAACACATGCAAACATAATTTTTCACCATTGACCTTTGCAAAACCTTGTGTTCCAATTGCTCCACTTACTCTCATCCCCTCCCCCAGATGGCAAGTATATGTCAAACATGGTAAAAAATATAGACATATATATATATATACACACAATTATCTTGTTGCATAAGAAAGATCAGAACAAAAAGGAAAAAGAAAAAACAAGAAAGAAAGTAAAATTCAAGCCAACAACAAAAGAAGAGAAAATGTTATATTGGGATCCACACTCAATTATTCCCCCAGCCTCTCTCTGGGTACAGATGGCTTAATTCTCTTCTTATTTCATCTTATTTTTCCACATCCATTTATTCCTTAATCTTCACTACTTTTTCACAGGCTTCTTCAAGGCACTCTCATGACAAGTATAAAGCTTCTGCTATTTCTCCAGCATGTTATAAAAACATGTCTTTATTGCTGTGATTTTTTTTCAGTTTTCCTTTCTGATACTTTTGCACCTCTCTTTTTAAAGATTCTTTGATCTGATCTTTGTTTCAAAGCTTGCCTTGCCCTGTAAGTGCAGTGAATACTGACTCATCAGCTGCTGCTTCAAAACAGCTTTGCTATAATTTCATAGGTTTCAGCTATTTTCTTCCTCCCTGTGATACTTCTACTGCTATCTTTCAACTTATTGATAAGGATAGGTACATTTAAACGCTGCCCCCCCCTCCTCTAAATGCTAATGTTGAGAAAAAATACTTGCTTCTTGTCATATTGAATTAATTAAATGTTTTAGAGATTAAGGTGATTATCAAGTCTAGAAGTATTTCCATTATAACTAGATTTCATTCTTTTTTCAAAACTCCCATATCTTTCTTCAACTCAAGATCTTAATGTTTTTAAGATTAACTAAGAACTTTTCTATGTTAAAATCTCACCGTTATTTCCTCATTAGACCCTTCCATAAAAAATTGAAATTATGGTATGTGAGAATTATGGAAACCCAAATATACTTTAATTTCCTTTTTTCTCATACTCTATTATCATTCAACATATGAGACAATATTTTGTTCCATATGCTCTGTTTGTTCATTTTCTCCTACCAAATATGGTGTTAACCTTTTATGAAACATATGCATTAATTTTTGTCCCCTTGATTAGTATTTCTTCTTTCCCTCTCCTTAAAATACAGATCAAAATAGAGCAGCCACTACTCTTATTTATATGCAAACGGCAAAAAGAAAGCATTAATAAATGACTAAATAAATGGATCCTAGCTGAAGCCATAGTTTTTTTAAAAAATGATAAAAAAACAAGAAAAAACTATTTCAGATTCTGATTCAAAGTGGAATTACAAAATCACAAAATGGAAAATGATCTCATCGACCCTCTACTCTGTTTTATCTTGTATCTAAATAAAAATTCTCTCTTATATTGTGCCTGTTAAGTGGTCATTTACTCATAGTTGTTTGCAAGTCTCTCACTCCTTAGGCCCCAAGTTTCTGGTTTGGTTTGTTTGTTTGTCAATAGTATTTTATTTTCCCCCCAGATATGTGAAGAACATTTTTAGCATTCATTTTTACAAGATTTGAGTTCCAAGTTTTTCTTCTTTCCTTCCTTCTTCCCTCCCCTCTTCCAAAGAAGATGGGCTTTTTGATATAGTTTATACATGTGCTGTCATGTAAAACATATTTCCATATTACAGTTGTGAAAAAAGATCAAAAGAAAAAAATAAGAAAGAATAAAGCAAATGAAGAACTATGTTTCAATGTGCATCAGAGTCCATTGGTTCTTTATCTGGATGGGAATAGCCTTTTCCTTCATGGGTCCTCTGTCTTTGTCTTGGATCCTGGTGATCTGAGAAGAGCTAAGTCAGAGTTGATCATTGCATCGTTACACTGATACCGAGCCCAATGTTTTCCTGATTCTGGAAACCTGGTTCCTGGTTCATTTTGCATCAGTCCACATATAAATCTTTCCAGTTTTTCTGAAATCCTCCTACTCATCTTTTCATATAGAACAATAGTATTCCATCACATTCGTACACCACAGCTTATTCAATCATTCCCCAATTGATGAGTATCCCCTCAAGTTCTTATATTTTGACATCAGGAAAAGGGCTGTTATAAGTATTTTTGCACATGTGGGTCCTTTTCCCTTTTTAATGATCTCTTGGGGATGCAAACCTAGTAGTGGTATTGGGGTCAAAGGGTTTGGACATAGCTCCAAACTGCTCTCCAGAAGGGTTGGATCCATTTGCCTTTCTTTGTATCCGCGGTACTTAGCAAAGAGCCTGGCACACAGTTGGTACTTAATATCAAAGACCACCAATGTGAGGGAACCTATTACCCCCCAAGACAGCCCATTGCATGGTCAGGGATCTCGAATTTCTAGAAAGTCCTTCCTGACATCAGGTCTGAATCTGACTCTCGGTGACTTCTACCCCAGTTGCTCCCAGTTCTGGGTGAGGAGGATCTTTACATTATGAATAGGTCCCCAATTTTGTCAGGAACCATTTTCCTCTTTTCTTTTGCAATCTGATTTCCCACTGAAAACAAATCAGGGAGAATGCAGTTATCAGAGGGAGAGAGATGATGAGAGAATTGTGGCTGATGAAAAAAATATGAAGTGATTGGGAGGGAGCAGAAAGCAGTGAAAGAAAGAATAGAGCAGCCTCAGGGAGGACGGTGGGAGCTCCACCTCTGAAATCAGACTGGCTCAGCACCAGCAGGTAAGAGATTAATGAATCTAGATTAAAGTTCAGCAAATGTATTTTCAGAAGCTCTATCAGCCCATCAGTGAATTAATAATTCTATAATGACTCTCTCTAGCTGGTCAGGAGTCTACAATCACTCTCCAAAATGCAGCTGGCCTGGAATGTAAGATTGGGGGAGAAAGAAAAAAAAAAAGGAAAGAAAGAAAGAAAGGACAAAGGAGTTCTTTTTTCCAAACTTAAAAACATGTGAAATCATCCTACTTTAATGGCTGAAAGTGACATGGGATGGAAAGACAGGCTGTCCACTCTCATTTCAGCAGACATCTATCTCTCAGCCCACTGTGTGTTCAGCAGACAAGAGCAGCCTGATAATGGATTCCTGGACAGCTGGACTGTGTCGGGCAGTGTTTGCAGGATCGCCGGCTGCGTTAGATACCAAAAAGTGTTTTTCTACAAAATAAATAAGAGACTGGGTTTTATTATGGTTCAGTCACTTTCTGAAGTATTGGGTGCTTACCAGGGTTAATTATCCAGCCTTATTGCTGTTGGGCTCTCCTGACAAGGTGAGGGACTCAAGAGTTGGAGCATCATTATTGATTCGATTCAATTGAACAAGCATTTATTAAGATCCAACTCTGCCTGCCTGCCTGTTATGGTACAAAGGACTATCATTTTCTTGTTCAGGATGTCTCGTTGCCCAGAGTACATTTCTTTCTGGGATCTCTGTCACCTGCTGGATACCTCCACTCACAAGTGGACCATCTCCAGTCATGATCTACGTCTGGTCATTGGACATTGCAATCCTATGTATTTTATTCTCTGCATTTAAAAACTTTATTCTGAGAAGAACCTTAGGTTTCATCACACTGTTGAAGGACCTATGACCTTTAGTAGTCAAAAAAAAAAGTTAATAATCTCTGCTCCAATTGAACATAAGTTCCTCGAGGGCAGGTACTTTTTTCATTTTGTGTTCATACATTTTTTAAAAATTTAGACTTCTGATTTCAGGAATATGGGGAACTCCTAAGGCAGAAGCTTTCCCCATTGAGCATAGACTGTCAGATGAATACTTTAGGGTCTTGGAAAGTTGCTTGGGACAGGACTCAGATGATTTTCTCACAATCAGAAGGCAGGACTCAAATTCAGGTCTTCCTGGAGCCATGTCTAGTCTTTTATCCACTATATCGCCTCCCTTCTCTCCTTGCACATAGCAGACATTTAATAACTCCTTCTCTGATAGAATTGAGTTGGACTCAGTCACATTTAGCTAATCCAACATTTTTCAGATAGGGAAACTGAGACTCAGAGGTTTGATAACTTGCCCAAGGTCAGAATCAGAACACATTTACTTATTCCTATGTTGTCACCAGCATTTTTTTTCTTCTTGGGGGCAGCTATTTGGCGCAGTGGATAGAGCACCAGCCCTGAAGTCAGGAGGACCTGAGTTCAAATCTGGTCTCAGACACTTAACACTTCCTAGCGGTGTGACCCTGAGCAAGTCACTTAACCCCAATAGCCTCAGGAAAAAAACAAAACCAAAAAAAAGTTTTTATCAATACTTTTTATTGTAACATTACCTTAATTTCCAAATATGCTATTTCCTTATCCCTATTCAGCAAACCATCTCTTCTAACAATTTTTTTTAATAAGATAGGTTTTTTTTGTTTATTTGTTTTTTGCTGAGGCAATTGGGGTTAAATGACTTGCCCAGGGTCACAGAGCTAGGAAGTGTTAAGCTGGATTTGAAGTTGGATTTGAACTCAGGTCTTCCTGAATCCAGGGCCACTATCTGTCCACTGGGCCACCTGGCTGCCCCCAAATGTTTTGATGCGAGTGAAAAATAAACATTTTAGTGAAACTAAGCAATATACCAATTGTATCTGGTGACATTGAGTGCCATCTTTATAAAAGACGCCATAGTATAGCAATTATGGAGCTATTATCCCAGATCTGTTTTTTTTTTTTTTCCTTCTTCCTCCCATCCCAAGATTCTATTCTCTCCCTTAACTGTACCACTGTGGAGGACAGGTGACTACAATAATATAGAAAATCAGCTGGTACTGAGGTACATTTGAAGGCAATGATAGTTTATATGCATAGCTCATAAAATTTATCATCCAAATAAGAGAAAGATGGACATCCAATAGAAAGGATATTATCCCTGCAGTCAGGAGACATTTAAATGCCTGTTTCACTGTAAACACATCACTTAAATCTCTCTGAACTCTAATTCTCATCTGTAAAATGGGGATAATAGCACTTCTTACTTCAAAACACTGTTGCTTAGCTAAAAGGTTCTTATTACAACACATCCTTGACTTTGTCCTCTTCTGGCTTATTTCCTCCCGTCAGCTATATTGGAGACCACAGTATGATTCACCCAGTCTATTCCTCCCCATGGCCAGCCCAGCTCCTCATATCTTCCAGAGCTACAAGCTTTGTCTCCCTTCCCAATTTTGGTCCCATGGACTGCGCCAAGGGGGGCTACCATGGGAGCCCACCTCCCCCTTCCCTGGTTCCTAATCTCCCAGATAGCAAAAATCAGAATCAGAATGTTGAGAGGGATTTTGGAGTTTATGTAGTCCATCTCCTCGGCTAGAAGACATGACTCAGAGATGGCAGCCCCCCAGGAGCTTTTCCCCATGGCCAAGCCAATCTGCCTCCCATGACGTTGGCTCTCAGAGTCATTTCAAAGCAGAAAGGTCTTGTGCTCGGCAGCCAAGTTGAGACAGCTGCTCTTCAGGCCCTGATGTAGTCCTCTGGAGCGGAGCCCGTTTGGTCTTGGCCAGGAGCATCACTGCCAGCATGTTACAGAATCCCAGCATTTCAAGAGTAGAAAGAGGCCTCGGAGGCCCAGGTAGCATCCTTTAATCTCACAAGGTGGTCATCCAGCAGCTGCTGACCCATCTCCAGGGAGGGAAAACCATCCACTCACTCCACTTTGGGACACTTCCAGGATCAGTGAGCCCAAACCCCATTCTCTGCAAGCCCCACCTATTCTTCCTAGTTCTGCCATCTGGGGTCGATTAGAACAAATCTAATCTCTCTTCCGTGTAACAGCCCTTCAGATATTTGAAGATGGCTGTCTTGTCTCCCTTAATTTTTTTTTTTTTTTATTCAGTCACTTCAAACAATTTTTGTATGACATGATATCCAGCTTCCTTGCCATTCTGGTCATGACTGACGGGTACAAATCTGTTAGTCTTAAATATGGCACCCAGTATCACACACAATACACTTCAGATGTTCCCTGAGCTGAGCAAGAGGGCTTGAGATCCACTCCCCCCTAATCATTAGATTACATCCAGATTTCCTGTCCTCAGTCATGACATCTAAGGTGGAGTATTTAATTCTTCCCCAAATTGCTATCCTTTCTAATTCAAGAAGTTTATCAGTAATAATCTGATCCAGAAGAGCAGTTCCCTTTGCCACCTCCTCCCCTTCTGGAGAAAGTATAGGATTATCGGGCACAGCAAGGATTTCTCAGCTGCAAGAGTCCTAATAGATGCAGGGAGTATTGAAATTTTCTATCATTATTATATTATATCACCATGCCAGGCTTGGATCTATTTCCTGAACTTATCATCCATGGATAATTTACATCAGGATTTTGTATGACTTTTGGAAACAAAATTCATCAAGGATCATTGCCTAAAAGACAAATTATCTAAGAGTAAGAAGAAATGCAAGCTATCAACAATCATGTAAAAAGTTTTTAATCATTAGTATTTAGAGAAATACAAATTAAAAGCACTCTGAAGTTCAACTTCACTCTCATTGGCAAAGATGAGATTAAAAATGACAGTTGTTGGAGTATCTGTGGGAAAACAGGCTCACTGCATATTTAGTGCACTGTTGGTAGAGGTTTTAATTGTTCTAACTATTCTGGAAAGCAACTTGGAGCTATACCTAGAGAGTCACTAAACCTTATGTTCCCTTAATCCAGAGATACATCTCTTAGGCAGATACATCAGAGAGATTTTGAGCAAGTAAAAAGAGGACCAAGAGATACAAAAATTTTTATATTAGCTTTTTTTCTAGTATTAAAAACTGGATATGAAGGGAGTACTCACTAATTGGGAAATGGCTGAATAAATTATAGTATATTCATATGATGGAATGTTATTGGGCTATAAAAAATGATTTAAAAGACAGTTTCAGAGAAACCTAAGAAGATTTGCATGAACTGATACAGAGTGAAGAACAACAACAAAAAAATTACAAAGTAAGTCAAATTTGAAAGCAATGCAATGAATAATCACAAATGCAGAGGATCAGTGATGAAGTATGTATCCTACCTATCTCCTGATAAAAAGACAATGTACTTAAAGTATAGAATGAGATGTACATTTTAAGATATGGCTAATGTAGAAATTTATTTTGTTTAACTCTGGATATTTGTTAAAATGTGGTTTTTTTCTTATTCAATAAGAATGTGGAGTTAGGAGGGAAAAGGGGTGTTCATGATACATTTGCCACCAATCTCCCAAAAAAAAAGAATAAATGGGGTATTTAAAAATGCACAAATTTAACCAGAGGGAAGCCAGAAGAAAACACAAACAGGACAACTTTGCAAGTTAGATGTTGAGTTTATTATATACTAAAAAGAAAAGAAAAGCTATATATAATAGAGATTCACATTTTCATATATGGATCATTTTTTTCCTTCTAATATATATTAGAAATACTCATTTTATTTGGTGTTTGTTGAGCATAAAATTTTGTTTTAAAATAATTGAAAACAGGAAAAATGAAAAAAATCATCAATAAAATTTTTTAAAAGGAACTTTATTTAGAACTAAAAAAAAATACTCTCAGGGACTACTAACATAAGATAGATGTTTGTCAGAAGAATGAAGTTTTTCCACGGAGTTCAAATGAAAAAAGGATTCTCTAGTAATAGGTTCTCTAAATGTTTCTATTTACACATAACATTGAAGTTTTTAGAATATTACAAAGCCTCCTCAGTGAAATCCATAGTTATTTTGGGGGGAATGAGATAACCATCCACACTGGGGTAAAAAATGAAGGAAATTACTAGAATATAACATACAGGTATATGGGAAACCTCCTAGAGATAGGGGATAGATAGGCACTAGATATAGACAGACAGACAGATGTAAACAAGATAGACAGACAGATGGATAGTAGATGGAAGGATAATTAGATAGCTAGTAGGCAGAGTGACAGACGGACAGATAATCTGAATCATAAGTTGGGAAACGTCACATGTTTAATGATTCCCAAAGTCCAAATTTTTTAAAAGCCCATTATCCTCTAACGTTCCAGAGAAGCACTAGAGATAATGGAAATCCAGCATCTCAGAAGGATCAAAATTGCAGGGTACCGAAATGACTCTGGCGAAATGGAGGTGTTAATGGCTTGCAGAATGTTGCTGGTGACAATTTCTGCATAAGAAATAACATAAAAAGCTCCTTTCAAGGGTATGTAAAAGATGGTTTGGCTATGGAGTGAGAAGAAAAGACAGCTCAGAGGCTATATTGATACCCCTAAAACATGAAAAGAACCAAGGAAAGGCATTCAGTGCAGTGGGTGAATTTTCTGTAGGCTATTTATAAAAAGGAATGAGATAGTGTGAAAGGCTGAAACCTGTTCCAACTGGAAAGAAGATCCCCAGTGATGGGATTATGGATCTATCAGAGGAAGATATATCGAAAAGAAAGCATGGAATTCTTTACAGAAACGCATCATATTCTTCTACACCATTATTTATTGAGTTTATCAAGTGTTTTTCTCATTTGACTTAAAGACCCTTCAAAAATAAACATTTTAAAAGGGATCACATTTGTGACCTTTATAATTATAGACATTAAGGTCCATGATCCTCATGTTGTTCTTGACTTTGTAGAAAAATAGGAAAAACAAAAACAGGAAAGAAATAAAAGACTTGCTTCAGGATCTCTTATCAAGGCAATGGATGAGTAAGAGAAGTTTTTAACTCCCTAGGGGCCTTGTTGGAAATCTACTTCCATGTTTAGCATTATTGTACATAGAATACAAAAATGCATCACACCACGTCTGTGCGCCAGGCACTGGGTCAAGTGATGGGAATAGAAATACAAGCAGGAAGAAACAAAGACAGTCTCTTTGAGGAGCTCACCCGTGCTAACTTACCCCACTCCTCATGCACTTTCTCTCAGTTTCCTTTCTTCCAGCCATCGTTTTATTTTTGTCTTTATATCCCAAGTACCCTATGCAGAAGGCACAAATGAAATTAAATTTATACAAATGAAATTAAAAATACAACCCATAAAAATATATGTTTAAAATCTCAAATCCAGGTTATATATATTTTTGATATAGTCTTCTAGTCTAAATTCCCAGAGGGCAGACTTAGCATCCCTGATGGGCTCTGTAGAGGGTCCAGCACATTGTCTGTGTCCAGTGATGGCTAAAGTAATCAAGCCTTTTGTCGTTCTCTCTGCTAATCCTTAATCCGCAGCATCATTAGGGATTATGAAGGAATAAATCAGAGAGCTAAGTAAGCAGGGATATTCTGAAATACTCTGGGGTGTCTTTCTAGTCGCCACTTAAGGAACTCCATTAGTTTCTGAGTGTTCTTCATGGGAAGTGCTTGCCATAAAAAAAGATCAAGGGACTCCTTTTCCCTGCACAGTATATTACTTCCTGCAATTCATCAGAATTCTTTTCATGTGTAAAGGTCACCTTTCAGTTATGCTGTTTGTGTTGCTGAAAAGGGAGTGGCCCCAGATACATAAATCAGACAGAACAGACCCAAAAAAAGCATGATGGAGAAACCGTCAGAGGCAAGTGAGAGGAATAATATGGAGGGTCTAGCCACAAAAACCACCAGGCTTCCCAGAATGGAGGAGCCCATCCCATCGACCTGCACTGTTCTTGATAAAGGTACAAGTTGATTTTAGATTTTATGTTAGGTTTTATATTATATATCTCATTAGATTTTATATTAAAGATGATATTTCTTCTAACTTTATATTTGGTTTGATTTTTTCTTGTGCAACAGATAATTGTATAAATATGTATATATATATTAGAAAAAAAGAGTGAATGTTATAAACTATCTATGCACATATTTTGAAAATAAAAAGCTTTTAAAAAAACACTCTGTATCTGGGTTTACTCCTTTATCATCTGTGTGACCTAGAAGTGGGACGATATAACAGAAAGAGCACAATGTCTGGAGCCTGTGGACCCCAAATTCATCTATGTAGACCTGGACAAGTTGAACCTCATCTCTGAAATGTAGGAGAAGGTCTAGATGACCTTGAAAATCACTTCTAATTCTACATCTGTAATCCATCACTGCATTTTTACAGACTCAAAATGCTCCTGGCTATGTTGAGGATGAAGATAAAGAATTTTCCCTGAAAAGGATAATTGATGCTGATGTCCCAGTGAAAGTACCAGGAGAAACCATTGAACTAACCCAATTGGTGAGAGATGCTGGGATCCTGGGTGGACAGCTGGGAAGCTCTTTAGATGTCTTGAACGCCAACCATCTCGTTTTACAAGCAAGGACAATCGAGGCTCGGAGAGGCTGGCTGCCTTACTCAGGTTCCCTCAGCTACTATCTAGAGGCAGGATTTAAATTCAATTTTTGCCAACTCCAAATCTAGGATTCTATCCACTCTATTGTTGCTAGATGTGAAAAACAGTGAACCAATGACCTTTTGGGATTCATAAAACACTAAGTCACTCTTAAAATTATAAGAAATTTAAATTAATTTAAATTAAAATTTTAAAACTACCACCTTGTTTAATGTTTAAATGAGAGGACTCTGGAGCAAATTTAAAAATCAGGTATCTAAAAGAGGTAGGGAAAGAGATCTCCAGTTCTGTCAAGCCATTCATGCAAGGTCACAGGGTTCTGTGCTATTCCATTCCCCAAATGTTGATTTGCTTTGAAAAGGGTATAAATACAGAGGTCAAGGTATGGAAGAAAATAAATTGGGTGGGGAAAAAAATAGCAGACCCACTTGAGATACTGAAGGGCAGACAGAGCTAAATGACCACCCAGGGGAAACTTATACAGAAAAGGACAAAAGCATGGGAAGCATCAATATACCAAATACAATGTGGGAAAGAACAATGAAAATACATATGGGCTAAATTTTCAAAAGCTTTCTTTCAGAGCTGACCCATAAAACTTAATGATTGTCTTGCAAAAGTTATTAGATGCCCAATCATAAGCTGTCAAATTAATAAGCAACCCAGGAGATGTGCCCATTTATGTAAGGCACCAATTATTGTCTTAAAGATCTAAGAAATATATTGCACTGTGGGATTTGCTCATTTTAAAAAATAAAGGAATTACTGAAAATTACCCTAAAATGGGGACTCTTTGTTCTCGGTTTCCTAGAAATTGAATTAGAGAGAAATTGTATTTATGTATTTAGAAAATATTGAGGTTTTTCTTTAAATGTATATTTTTTGGATTGAATATTTGCATTGAAAAGGCAATATAGGCACTAACTAGTAGTGACTATATGCATAAAGCTGAATCCAGAAATATCAGAAAATCATAAGGAAAATCAAGTCTATAAATCAAAACCTGAACCTACTAAGCTTAAAGATGTCTGATTCAAAGTATCGCATTGCATCCTGTTTAAAGCTGCACACTGTCCATCTAGTGATACAGAAACACCTCTGCTATCAGTGAGAGCTTTGTACAGAGGGAATAGGGAGACTCTGCAATAAGGGAGCCACTTCAATTTCTGAAGCTGAAGTCTAATATTGTCTCCTCCATGTGGGGCTGCCATTGAAGGCAGCAGTCTCAAGAGGTGTGGATTGGCCACCACATATGCTTTCCTAGATGTTCAGATCAGTTCTGCATTCAGCATCAGGCAATGGAAAGCTAGGAAACTTGACTATTTGCTATGTTGCTGATTTAACTTTTTATCTCCTTCTTTTATTTATCATTTACTTTTTTACATTCCCTATTTTTTTTTCTTGATTTGATAGAGAGTATTTAGGAAATCAGGAATTTTTAATCTTTTTTTGCATCATAGAATCCTTCTCTGCAAAAATGCAAAAAATAAAATAATTGCAAAGGTACTCAATTTTATTGAGATATAATTTAAAATATTTTTAAAAAGAAATTCATGAACTTCTAGATAAAGGCTCACTATGTGTCAGACACACAATTCAATAAACATTTTAAAATACCTAGTATGTTCAAGACTTCCAAAAAGTCCAATGTGAAATGAACCCTGGGCTCTCAAAGGCTAAGCCAATGAAAGGAAAGCTCTGCAACGTTCTGTCGTGCTAGAAAAGTTTTCAGTGCAATTCTAGCAACAGACCAGCTTTTCTAAATATAAAAACCTTCAGCACCAGGAGGCTGGTCACCCGACTGGGAAGTCTTTGGCCTCGGTTACCCATGAAACAAGGGAAAACAAAAAATAATCTTCAAGTGTTTTATGTATGAGGTCCCTGCTCAGTGGTCGCCACGTGGACTAGAGGGGAACTGAGTCATGCCCAATTCTCATCACATCATATAAATGAAAATGGAAACAAAAGGAAGTTACTGCTGTAGAGGAGAAGAGCTCCTAGTTTCTCCTTGGAATCAATAAATATTAAGCAGTTACTAGAGCCAAGCACAGTGCTAGATGCTGGGAAGCACTTCTCATGGACCTTCCATTCTATTGAGTAGCAAAGAAGTTTGTGAAATTGATTTTTTCAATCATCTAAAAAAGATCCCCCCAAAAAACTGTGTTTTATGTAAAATACCATGAGGCAGTGGAGAGAAAAGTGAATTTCCTGTAATATTGGTGAGGGGCTCAGTTAAACCCACTCAGTCTAAGACATTTAAGGATGAAACTGAGAGGACAACAAACAGATGGAGAAAATATGAAGGATTTTTAGGACAAATTATTTTATCAATAATAGGGCCACTGCATTAATGGTGTATGTGTCTGTGTCCTCTGTGTGACACATGAAAATATATAAAGGCTGCTAAAGAAAATAAAGGGGAGCAGCTAGGTGGCTCAGTGGATAGAGCACCAGCCCTGAATTCAGGAGGACCTGAGTTCAAATCTGGTCTCAGACACTTTGTAGCTGTGTGATCCTGGGCAAGTCACTTAACCCCAGCCTCAAAAAAAAAAAAAAGAAAGAAAAAAAGAAAGAAAGAAAGAAAAGAAAAGAAAACAAAGGAGTGAAGAGTTACTAGATTGGACGTCAAAAAAAAAAAAAAAAAAAACGTCCATATTGGACCCCATGCAATTTTAAAGGGCCTATTCTCAAGTAACTGAAATAGGGGAGGAAATAGTCATAGATAGTATTACTAGCTCCTAAAAAGTCATCAAAAAAAATGAACAACTACTAAATAATACATCTACTTTTCTATTTCTATAAAATCTTTGAAAATAATCTACACAATTTGGAAAGAAAATAGGAACTAGGCTTTTGTAATTGATATGTATTTATGACTACCTAATTGAACAAAAGAAGTAGAGAATATAAAAACTCATCGTGATTATTGATGGCTAACAATTAAGCAAAAACCCACCATTTGATTATGTAGAGTAAAACACTGCCTTAAGTGGTCTCATCCAACAAGGCGCTCTCAATCCCTGTAGAACATGCTTGGGCTCATTCCCCCTACTAATATTGACAAGTTGGCCACCAGAGAGTAGTTGACTAGTTCTTCCATCAGGATTCTCAAGGAAACCCCAAGGGTTTGACATAATTGTCTATATAGGGAAAAAAAAAACAAAACTAGATGAGGAATGTGTACAGTTTAGGCTATGATACGCAGTTGGTTATACAGCCCGTGGATCCAATCCATAAATATTTATATCTTGGACAGACGTGACAGATGGACAACGAATTGGGCCCAGAAGTGAATAGGAAGTAAATAGGCTGGATTCCCTTTGAGAAACTGCCTGGTGTTTATAATGAGCCCAAACTTCTCCCTGAAACAAAGGCCCATCTTTTGTTTTTAATGTCAAGTTTTTGGGTGAAGCTACATGACTGCGAACCATCAACTACCACATCCTCTGAAACTGTAAGAATTCTAAACAATACAATGACCATTCATAATTCCAGAGAATTGATTTTGAAAGATACTGTCCATGAGAGAATATAGGATAGATTTAAGATGCAGAAACAACATCTCTACCTCTATCTCTGTACCTCTAGTTAGATGTGTATACAAATATACATATATACATATGCGTGGGTCCATATCTGTGTATATATGTGTGTGTCTATATACATATACATATTTACATTTATACACACATTTATGTATAGCCATTGAAGGAATCTCCTTTTTTTGACTATATATAGTCAAAAAAAAAGAGATTCATATATACACATATATATAGTCAAAAAAGATTCCTTCAATGACTATATATACATATATATATATATTTGTTATTAGAAACTTGTTTGTTTTTCCTTTTTTTTCCCTAATGGGATGAGGTGTGGGAGGGGAAGAAACTAGATTTTAATTTTATTCTAGCTCTATTGTATTTTTTTAAGAGAGAAGTAGGATGTGCTACACATATAAAATGTCATATGTATGTTCAAATGAGGTCATTGTATTATCAGTTTTATTTAGCTGTTTCCCATTCATGAAATGGAAGTAATCTATAAATGTTTATAATTTTTAAATAAAACACGTCAAATAAACTAAAAGTGACAAAGAATTAAAGTTGTCGGTCACCTGCAGAATAATGAAGAGACAGATGGTAAGCATGAGTAGACTTCATTAGTAGAAGACTGGAAGACTATCATGTGGGAAAGGGTTTAGACTTGTTTTGCTTGGTCCCAGAGGGAAGAATTAGTAATAATGGGTAGAAATTGTAAAGAGGAAAATTTAGGCTTGATGTCAGGAAAAATATACTAACGGTTAGAATTTCTTCAAGAAGTCCTGGGTCCCCAGTTCCCCTGAGATTTTCAAGCAAAAGCTAGGGGACCACTCATCAGGGATAGTAGAAAGTATCTCTTTTTTTCTGGTCTGAGTTGGATTAAATGGCCTTTAAGTTCTCTTTCAAATTTGAAATTCTGTGATTCAATAATTATGCTGGTGAAGTGACATAAAGATTTTCCCCAGAGAGAAATCTGAATGGAAAAGGAGATGGATCCTTCATGCAGGGTGAATGAGGGATAATGGATGGACAGCCCGCATGTTCTGTTGGTAGTCACATGATACCAAGAGATCCAGAAGAAAGTCCCTGAGCTATCTAAGGAAGATTGGAGGGGAGTCAGAGAGGGAAAGGATGAATCAGATTCACAAAGGTATAGATAAGTTGCAATGTGTACCACTGACAACCTAGATTCATTGAATACAAAGACAAAAACAAAATTGTCCCCTGCCTTCAAGAAGCTTTGTTGTTTCTCTCTAGTTTTACTAGCTCCTAAAAAGTCATCAAGAAAACATGAATAACTACCGAATAATATATCTACTTTTCAATTTCTGTGAAATCTATTTTAAGTTTTTTTTTAAGTTTGGGGTGCTTTTAAGTTTTCCTTTTTTTTTTTTTTTTTTTTTTTCCTTCTAAGGGATCATCCAGCTATTAGAACTCAGGTCTCCTAAATGCATCTGGTTATTCATGTTGGTTTGTCTTGCTGTTTCTCCCAGTTTTCCCACATTTATTCCCCACCACTTCCAAATCTGTTTCTGCATTTCTCTCCTGTTCAGTTTTTCTCCTTTCTCAGTCTCCAATTTTCTTCTCACGTTATTTGTGTTTCCTCTTCCCACGCTCTGCTCATCCTTCTTCGAATATTGTTTTTCGATGATAGCAGAAACCGTTCACAGCCAGCAAACCACAACCCTCGCTGAGATGTACTTTATGAAAAGTGCATTTATAAAAAGAAACCCAGTCCATGGTCTTGTATAATTTATAGTCTGTTCCCCCGCCATCAGGGGAATGGACCAGATGACCCTCAGTTGCCCCCTCATAGTCCTGTGATTCTATAAAAAATGACCTTGGTTGCAGAGGTAATACCCTGGTAATATTATGCTTGACATTTAATCAAGGGATGCGAGTGAGTCATTGCAGCTTCTCAGAAGAGCTGCTGCAGTGGGGCTGAAATGAAATCAAGGAGCTGACACAGGTGGACACTAGCTCCCTCCCCCCAAAAAGTCTGCTTTAACTTGCAGCCCGTTCTCTCCACTTTACTTATCAGAAATTGGGGGGGGGGGGAAGTCTGTAAATTGAATAAAATGTTTAGTTGTTGAAGCTGGATTTTCTCTAAGCTTGAGAGAAGAGTTATTCTAATGGATGGCTCCTTGCAAGAGAAATGCTGGAGTGTTTACAGAATAAACCACTGATTCACAAGGGTTTTCATTTCAATTTACTCGTGTGGATAGCTACCAATGGAGTTTTTTGTTGGTTCGAGTATACCAAAGTACAATAGAATAACATCTTAGATTTTATAAGTTTTCCATGTTGGATTATCAATAGCAGCCTGCTGTCTAGGTCCTATTTTTTTAAAATATTTTTTATTTATCAGACATATGCATGGGTAATTTTACGACACTGACAATTGCCAAACCTTTTTTTCCAATTTTTCCCCTCCTTCCCCCCCCCGCCCCAGATGGCAGGTGACCAATACATGTTCAATATGTTTAAGTATAAATTAAATACAATATATGTATACATGTAGGCCCTATTTTCTTGGGGGGAAGAGTAGAAGGAACAGACATAGACTTCCAGTTCATTTATTTAGTGCCTATTATAGACAAGACATTGTGTTAAGTGCGGGGAAACAGGGACAACAGTAAAAGCCTCCCCTCCTTGATCATCTCTTCCTCTGCATCTTGTGGACGTTACATAGGATGTTTTCTGGTTCCCAGAAGTTCCCGGACTTCTGGCCCCGAAGTATTCGCAGGCTCTGATCCTAGGCATTTGCCAGGCCCACTGACTAGTCCTCCAGTCTAATTGCAACAATGGTCATTCTGACTTACCCTTTGAAAAATAACTCACATTTTTATAATCTCTATATAATTATCAAGTATTTTCTTCACAGCAATCATGTAAAAGAGGAAGGTCATCTATTATTATCTCGGTTTTACTGTTAAGGAAGCTGAAAGTCAGAGGTCAAGTGAATGCCCATGGTCACACCGCCAGGCAAAACCGTGTCTAAGGCTCTTGCTTCTATTAATCTGTTTTGCAACAGGGCAACTATGCACACTGGCATATCCTTAAATAATTAAGGCTAGGAGCTTTTAAAAAATCATAAGCTCTGCCTCTCCTTTTATTTTTAAGACAGATTTTCATTAAATCAGTAATTGTGTCTAATAGAATGACTAAATCACTTAATTTGGTTAAACATGTTTTTAAAAAAGCAGCTAATCCCAGGTTTTTTTTCTTTGAAGATGGGGCAAAATGAGTGCTTGTTATCTTAGATCTGAACAGATGAAGCGATAGTATTTTTTCACTTTTCAAATGGACTGGATCATTTGTGATCCCATCTATGTTGTTACTTAACAGATATTTATTCTCAAAGTAACTGACTGGGAACTTTTATAGATTTATAAAATAATATAGTATAAATAAATATTATATACATAATTTATATATTTCACTATCTTTTTTTTTTAAACTTATGAAGAGTTGAAGCTTACCACTCATATACTATGACCACTCCACCTCCTTTTCTTAGACTCCATATGACTGATGATGCTTTTTTCTGCCAGTTTCTATGTGTATAATTGTTGCGATATACTGCAGCCACCTTATACCCACCATGTCTCCTGGGCTGGCTGCAATTGCAAGTCCTCTGACATGATAGTAATCAAGGAGTAAACGCCACATAGAAGCTCTGGGAGGATATTAGGGTTAAAAAGAAAAATCATGGATGTGTAGCCCAGGTGCTACATTGGTCTCTGACATCTTAAAAGAAACAGAGAAAATCTTCTATGGTATTTAGGTGGATTCTCTGAGGAGTCACAGAAGGACTTGGCCTAGAGTACATTGTCCTGGAGGCAGGGGAGTGCCTACATTGCTATCTGCACCGGGAGGAGAGGGAGAACACTCGCTCAGATCAATTTAAGCGTAATTTTTAGGGCTGAATACCAGCGTGAACAGTCGTTGAAGATGACCAATCTGAGGAGGGAGGCTGTGGCCCTCCACCACACTCTGACAGAGATGATGAATTCATAGAAAATGAGATACACTGTTAGACACACAATGTAGGAATCTGGCTTGTCTGTGCCTATTTATCACAAGAGGTTTTTTTGTTTGTTTGTTTTTCTCTTTTTTAGTGGAAGAATTTGACTGGGAGATGATAGTGTAGTTAACAATAGGTTTGGAGACAGAACAAGAGCAAGAGAGAAAGTCAGAGAGAGAGACAGAGAGAGTGACATAGACAAAGAGTGAGACAGAATGAGAGGGAGAGACAGAGACAGTCAGAGACAGAGACAGAAAAAGTGAAAGAGAGAGAGAGCAGAGACAAAGAAAATGAGAGCAGAGAGACAGAAAGAATGAGAGGGAGCAAAGAGACGGAGTGAGAGAGACAAAGAGAGAGATAGAAAAAGTGAGAGAGAGCAAAGAGAGAGAGAGAGACAGAGGGAGAGACAGAAACAGAGACAGAGAAGGAAGGGAAAAAAAGAGAAAACTATGTCATTTAGTCATTTTTTAAAATGCATAGAAGAGATTATAAAGAAGACCAGAAGAAAACACAGACACAGAGATGTATTTTGAAAGGAACATGATGAATTTATTATGTACTTAAATGAAAAGAAAGCCAGCCATAATAGAGACTCACAGTTTAATATGCAATTCTACTTTTCTGTTCTACTTTCTACATGGAAGTGCTCAGTTTATTTAGCGTTTATTAAGCCCGCATTTTGACAATCATAGGCCTAGTACATCCCTTGACCGTCTCTTCAGAAAGGATGCTCTTAAGAGGGCCAAGGCTGGTTGGGAACATCCTAGCCCTGACTGCCCTTGGCCCAGGCACCTTCTGGCATTGCTGGGGAGTTGGGGCTCTGGGAGTTTCCTAAGGGGCCTGAGTCAGCTACAACTATCTTTTTCTTACATTCTGGGGGAAAAGTGACTCCTTTTGTTCTAGTGAGTGGCTGCTGTAAAAGACCCTTCCCCTCCAAGAAACAAGGCTTCTTTGACCCTTACTTTTTCCGTCCTGGGTGTGGGGATTGGAGTGTCCAACCTGGGTCAAGAGAGGAGCCGGCAGGGGCAGCTAGAGGTGGCGCAGTGGATAGAGCACCAGCTTTGAATTCAGGAGGACCCGAGTTCAAATCTAGTCTCAGACACTTAGCATCCTAGCTGTGTGACCCTGAGCAAGTCACTTAACTCCAATTGCCTCAGGGGGGGGGGGGGAAATCCAGTGAAAGAAAAGAAATTATGAAAGATCAAAATCCAAGAAGCCCGTGGCGAAAAGGTCCAAGAGAGAATCTGCACCTCCCCAGATCCATTCAAGGCGCTCCTCCTCCAAGCAGGCCTCCCTGACTGCCTTCCTCCATCTTTTCTCGGAGCTCTTCCAGCATTTACTGCTCATCTCCCCCCGCCCCCCAGTTTAGCATCTAATCCGCGGCTTCACTCAGGGTCACCCTTGTCTTGCAGCCGCGCTGGGCGTTCTCCCGACCAGAGGGCGCTTCCTCCCTCTCCCCCACAGCTTGTCTGGCCACCCCATCATCCAGAAATCCTTCTTTATTGACTGTTAGAAAAAAGGGGGGAAAAAAAGTTCATCTTGAGATGATTCTCGAAGCGCGCGGCAGGTGATTTGGCTGGGAAGAATTCCTGGGGTTCCCCCAATCCTCGCTCCCCCAAACGCGCCGGAGAAGGGCCCCGTCTCAGACGTCTGTGGTTCTAAGAACGTGGAGCACGCTTGGGGGAGCGAGGGGGGGAGCCCAGGGGTCAGAGCCCTCCTCTCCATCTCCTACGCGCTTGGTCAACAGAAGGAGGCGAACTCCAAATAAAAGCTGTGGGGGCGCGCGCCCCTCGGGCAAGGCCCCCGAGAGGAGAGGGGGAGAAGGGGCATTTGCGGAGGCCGGGCCGCCGGGGCCGCGGAAACCGGGAGAAAGGGGGACGGAGGCTCCTGACCGAGGCCGGGGAGAGCAGCGGGGGCGGCCCGAAGCCTGCGCGCCGGCCACGAGCAGGCCCAGAACGCGAGCCGGGGGCGCTCCGAGGGCGTGTGGGGAGCCGCGGGGTCAAACCGGAGCGCCGCCGGCTCGCTGCGGAGGAGGCTGGAGGCCGGCGGGAGAGCGGCCTGGCGGGGGCCGGCGGGAGAGCGGCCTGGCGGGGGCCGGCGGGAGAGCGGCCTGGCGGAGCCCGGGAGCTCTGGGGGAGGGAGGGAGGGACAGGGCACAAAGCGGGGGGAGCCAGGGGCCTCTAAGAAAACGGGAGGCTGCGGGAAAGAGCCGGCGGCTCCGGGTGCCCTTTTCTTTGAGAGCCGCGCGATGAAAAGAAAGGCTTAGGCGAGCGCCCCTCCCCCGGCCGCTTCCGCCCTCTTCCCGGCCCGACTCCCGCGGCCGAGACATCCGGATCCCGGGCGGGCGCGGGACAAAGAGCCCTTTTCCCCGGGATGCTTTCCTGTGCGCCTGGGACGGCTGGCCCGGCCCTTTGATCACATTAACCGTATTGTGTGCTCTGCGGCCCGGAGCCCCCGGCTGCCTCCCGGGCTCCGGGCGGGGGGACCTTGGGGTTCCTCGGCTCGAGGGCTTCCTCCCCCCAGAAGGAAAACTTCCCCCCAAAGGAACCAAAAAAAAATTCCCCCCAAAAGGAGAACTCCCCCCCCCCATAACTCTCTCCCCCAAGGAAAACTTCAAATCCCCCCAGAAGGAAAACTTTCCCCCCCCCCGAAAAATCCCCCCCCCAATCCAATCTATAAATGCGGCTGGGTCCCCATGACAAGCTGACACTGGCCCAAAGGGAGGAAGGTGGCGTCTGCGGACGGGCGTGTTGCTTCTGGCCGGCTTGTTCGGGCTCCCCCCTCTCCATCATTCTGACTGACGTCTCCTAATTCCTTCCTCCCGAGTCCCGGCAGAGCAAGCCCCGATCAACCTTGGCGCCCAAGGGAGTCTCCATGTGGAACAGAGTGGGCTCGCGAATACCTCGGCTGGAAAGCCAGAAACCTGGGCCCGGTTCTGCCCTGGCCACGCTGGGCGCGGGAACCTGGGCAAGACCTTTGGGGCTCCCGTTTCATCTACTGAAAAATCAAACGGGAAAAGAGAATGATCCTCCAGATCCTGCCAGCCTTGAAACTCCGATTCTCTCCTGGTTATGGGTTCTTGAAGAAGAATGAATGAATGAATGAATGAAGTGAGTGAATGAATGAAGTGAGTGAATGGATATTTTGTCCCTCAGTACCTTAAGTGTGTGTTGTACCTCACCTACAGTAAACAGTAGAAGTTGGGGGGGGGGGGGGGAGAGGGGAGAATGAATTCATGAACTAATTCATTTTTCTCCACAGTTTACTGATTCATTTAAAAAAAAAAAAAAAAAAAAAGTAGAGTCCGAAGTTACCTGCCAAGTCTTTGGGGTGATATGGTGAAAGGGTGCGCTGGAGCCAGTTCTTACTGACTGGGAGAGCTTGTTGCTAAATTCTCAGTCTGACCATTAACATCTCAGGGTTGATTTACTGTTTTGTTCTTAAGAAAGGGATGAAAAAAATTAAAATGATGAAGATTAAAGTTAAAAATATGTCCTGATAACTTTCAAAAACAAGTCATCACATATTTACCAACACATCACTGCCTATAAGTAATACCTCTCTTATACTGTATTACAGAGACAGAGAGAGAAAGAAAGAGGGAGGGGGGAAGGAAAGGGAGAGAGAGAGAGAGAGAGAGAGAGAGAGAGAGAGAGAGAGAGAGAGAGAGAGAGAGAGAGAGAGAGAGAGAGAGAGAGAGAGAGAGAGACAGAGACAGAGAGACAGAGACAGAGACAGAGACAGAGAGACAGAGACAGAGAGAGAAAGAAAGAGGGAGGGAGGAAGGAAAGGGAGAGAGAGAGAGAATATGTGTGAGAGAGAGACAGAGAGAGACAGAGAGAGAGACATAGAGAGAGAGACAGAGAGACAGAGAGAGAGACAGAGAGAGAGAGAGAGAGAGAGAGAGAGAGAGAGAGAGAGAGAGAGAGAGAGAGAGAGAGAGAGAGAGTGCATGTTTGTATGTGTGAAAATATCTATTTAGACCAGGGATTTTTAACTTATTTATGTCATGGACACCATCTCAGAATAATGATTTTCAAATGCATTAAGTAAAACTTGTGGGATTGGGAAGGAAATCAATCAATTATAGTTACCAAAACATTATTTAAAAACAAGTTCATAGACTTCAGGATAAGAATCCCTTTAGAGAATTTTAATTTATTTACCTAGAGGATTATTATGGTAGCTTATCGTAATAACTTTCATTTATTTATAATTTATTAAGTTGCTCTTAGACATTTCTTTCCTGAAATCTTTCCCCAGTGCCTGATTGGGGCACCAGATTCTTCAAAGTGATGATAGGGAGCTAGCACATGGGACTAAGCTGGGAAGCCTCGAAGACTGGCCAAGTGAGAGGGCAGAACCTCCACCATTATTCCAGGGGCCAACTTAAGTGCTGACTGACCCTGTCTTTGGGGTCACCCCTCTGCCATGGGGCTAAGCTGTCTCAGTGGATAGGCAGATGAAGGAAGACTGAGCTTACTCATTATGTCTAATTAGTTTCAGATGCTACTTCGCATCCCCATGCAGCCATTCACCTGGAAAGCTGGCCCTCCCCAGGCACCTTGTCATTTGTCTTGTGTTCTTTCTTCATTCCCCCCACACACATACCCACACTGTTTTCCACAATAATCAGCTCAGTATTAAATTGCCACTGGAAAGTGTCGGGCAATCTATTACCTTATAACTCCATTTGTAGTCCCTGTGACTCCCCAAATTAAAACTCCCTTCTCTGGTCACAGCTCTTCTAGATATGCTGTACCTCCCATTATACTACAAGCTCCCCAAGGCAAGAGCTCTTTCACTTTTGCACCCATGTTTTGTCCCATGTTCTTGGTCATGTGATGTCATGACATGCAAGTGGATTGGATGGGAGTGAGGGAGGACTGTACAAAGTCACCAGACTTCTTGTCCTCCCTGGAGCCATCTGGGCCCAGTAGCGAGATGTAGGATGACTGGAGATGGCCTTCCCACACCTAGCCAATACCCGATGTGGAATAGATGTTTAATACATGTTTTTTTCATTCATTCTTTCATGGGGATGAGTAATCTCACCCCAATAACCTTTGGAACAAACCTCAGAGACAATCTACTAAGGGTCAGAAGTTATATTCTGCCATCAATGGCCCCAAGACAGATGAATGGATGGATCCTTAATATATTGGCATATATACACATGCATATATGTATATATATTATTCCTTTGTTTGATTATTATAATAAATTCACTGCGGCAGGCCATCACTATTATTAGACTCATTTTACTAATGAGGAAAAGTGAAATTCTAAGAGAGTTAAGAGATTTGCTAAAACCACTATAAGGTGTGAGGGATAGAGATAAATCCTCCCACTAAATGTCCACATTTACTATTCCACCTTCAAATACTCATCTGCCTAGAGCCATTGACCTTCTGGCTTCTTGGGTTTTTTAGGAAGACAGTGACAAAGTGGAGCAGGTCCCAATGAGAAGGAGCAGGATGATGAGGAATGGATATTGTGTGAGGAAAGACTGAACCAAGAAGGACTTTATAGGGATGCTCAGAGGCCTCCCGATCATAATGGGAGAGACAAACATGGACAACTTTTCAGAGGAGGAAGCACCAACACATGGGTGGGACCAGAAAAAGCCTTAGGGGGAAAGTGCTACTTGAACTGAGGCTTGAACATTAGAGATTCAAAGAGGCAGAGATAAGGAGACAGTGTGAGAAGGAGGATGGACCCTCCTTCACTGTATCTCCATCAGAAGTGAGCAGAAAGCATTTTTTATTAACAAGTGAAGATAGAATGGAGGCTTCTCCCCCAGCTTTTTATGCTCTCTTGTCAGGTTGTTAAAAAAAAATTGTAAATGAGATATTTGTAAAGCACTTAACACAATCCCTAGCATACAGTAGGCACTTAATATGTGCTTGTTGCTTTCCCTTCTGTTTCGCTTGACCCTTCCCGGCTCCAAAGTGCATCCTGAATACTCTGGGTAGAAACCAGGACAGATCAACAGTCTTTGGAGATAAGCCTCCAATATTAGCATAGGGAAAAAAAAAAAAAAAAAAAAAAAAAAGGCTGTAAAACAGTTCACTTAATCATATTAATTATTGCATGTAATATCTAGCAAAAGCAAAGTCAGCCTCTTGCTGAGATTCTCATTGTCACCCTGGAGTAATTAAGCAGCTGCCAAGATCACACGTATAACATGAATCAGCTCCACCTGGATAGCTATTATGGTTATAATCACCCCTTATTTGAAGTTTTGAGTATAGGAATATGGTTGAGAACTCATGTGTTGGGTGAAATTTAGCTTGGGTTTCATGGGAGAAAAGAAATAGCTCTACTTGTGAAGATCCAGACATCAATCACTGGTGCTACAAGGCTGCCATTGTTTCAGCCTGCATTTAAAAATCTAATAAAAGCATTATCCCCTTAAAGAATCACATGGATCTTTAAAAAAATAATTGAAGGAAAAGACAGAGAACCTTGCTTTAAGACACTAATAGAATTGGTTTTCCATTCCCTTTACTCTTAGTTTAACTTCACACAGGCAGCCCAGCATTCAAAAACCTTATTTAACTGAAATATTGTTGTTGTTGTTGTTTTAAAGGAAGGGTGAATTTTCACCCTGGGAATTTCTCCTTTTTCTCTCTCTGTGTGTTTTTTTTTTTCCTTTCAGAAATAAGGCTTAAGAAATCATCTTGTCTGCAGTCCCATTACCCCGTGCTAACATTTGAACTTTTTTGATCATCATAATCCAATTTCAACGGAAGCATCAGTCCATATTTCATACGACTTTATGAAATGAAATACTTGTGGTGGGTGGTCCATTACTTCTCTAGAGTTTTAATGTAATAGAAAGCTACAATGGAGGGAGTTTTAGCACCAGGCCAGTTAGTACAGCCTTTTCTTTGTCCTGATGAGAGGACTTTTAGAGCATAGAACTTACTTATCCAAGGTCACACAGCCACTAAGTTTTCTGTTATGGTTTCTGGTCCCCCTGGGGTTCTTCTCTTTCTTAGCACGGTGCCTGGCAAATAGTAGGCGCTTAATAAATGCATGTTCCTTGACACCTGTCCCAGTATCTAGCCCTCTTTCTACTACTTGGGCTTCTTCCAACTAATACTGAGCCCATTAATTCAATTCCCTTCAATAAGAACCAAGCATTGTGTGAAGTCCCATACGAGAAATGTACCTGAGTTACCCCAAGGTAACTCACTGGCAGGACCCTGACTCATCTCTTCCTTCTCAGAGCCCCTCTCTCATATCCTGGTCTGCTTTTCCCCTTCCACCCACTCCGAGCTGTTTGAAGGATCCAGTGATTCCATGGATTTCTTATTGGAAAGCCAGGAAAGGGAAGACTCTTACCTTTATAAGAGTCAGGAGGAAATACGGTCCCAAGGAAGCCGGGCTCTATGTCTGGGGACTTCCAATGCTGGTTCTGGGATCAGATTTGTGGGTGCATATGGCAGCCTTGGTGGAATGGGGCAGGGGTGGGCGGTAAAAATGTTGGGCTAATTTGGAAAAGGCTTTCCCACAGGTTTCCCTCTCCCCTCACTCACCATTCCCCTCAGTAAGGTCTCTAAGAAGCCCCTGAGCGCCTCTCAAGGAGGAGAGAAAGGGGAAGGAAGAGGTCTGGAGAAGATAAGGATGGGGTGAAATGTGAATAACCGACACGTCTAGAGAGCTTCTTGTGCACAATCTTCTCTATCCATGAGGGCCAGTCCCCCCTGCGTTTCCTAGACAGTCAGAGAGAGGGGTTGGGACTCCCCTGCCATCCCGCTCAGCTCCCTCCTAACTCCTTGGTCTTCCCCCTCAGACCTTCTTAGAATGAGCATCTTGGGTGACCTACTTTCTCTCTGGAAGCCTTAAGCACCTGGAGAGCTCCCAAGCAAGATGATGAACATCTATTTGCTTGTCCCTTCATTCAGTAAACATTGACTCCTTGCCTCCCAGCCCCCAAAGGAGCTGGAGGAGATAGAACACTTCAAACCAGTGACAATGGTGAGGAAAATTCTCTGGACATTTTCCCTGGCTCCTTCCCACATCTGCAGAGTTCTGTCTCTTTAGCTCTGCCTCCTGACTTCCTTCAAGCCTCAGCTAAAATCCTGCCATCTGCAGAAGCCTTTCCCGGCCCCTCTTAATTAGGACCTTCTCCCTGCTGACCAGTTCCCATCCACCTCGTAGAGCCTTTCTTGGTACGCAGAATATTGTCTTCCCCATTAGACTAGGAACTCTCTGAGGTTAGGGACTGTCTTTTACCTTTCACTGTGTCCCTAGTCCTTAACCTATACAAGTGGCTTAGTGGCTGACTGGGTTAGTTCAAATAGGGCTGATCCTTGAATCTGAGGGTCTATGTTTAAATCCCACCCCTAATGCCCACTAACTGCGTGAACTCTAGCAAGTCAT
The DNA here is from genome assembly GCF_048593235.1 of Sminthopsis crassicaudata. Lineage (NCBI taxonomy): Eukaryota > Metazoa > Chordata > Mammalia > Dasyuromorphia > Dasyuridae > Sminthopsis > Sminthopsis crassicaudata. Next base: position 28,927,712 of record NC_133622.1, read on the forward strand.
GCTAAGCTTGCTGGGTCTCAATTTTCTCATCTCCAAAACTAGAAGCCTGCACAAGATAGCCTCTAATGTCTCTTCCAGTCTTTGATCTAAGATTATATGAACCTGATTTGTACTCTAGTGAGTAGAGTAAATATGTATAAGTAATCTATTTCATGTTCTTCAAATTTCCTGTGATCACCTTTTTAAAAAAAATCTACTATTTATGGAAATTTTTGTTTTATTTCACATATTAAAAACAAAATGAATTTAATTTTTAAAATATGTATAGCAGATAGAGGAGATGACCTCCATTCACAAGGAAGGAGATTGGATGGTTTATTCTCTCCCTAAATATAGCATCTGGAAAAGGAGAAAAGTGGTGGAAGAAATTAAGGGTGGGGTGGGTGGTGGTTTTTTAATCATGGTGCCTTCAGCCCAAGGTTGTGAGCATGAAGACAGAGGAAGGGGCTTTTGAAGATGTAGAGTTGCAGACAAGGGATCGGGAGGATGGCAGTAGATTCATACTTGGCAGTGGATGGGGCCATCGGCTGCCAGAGAAGGAGGGAGTGACATGAGGGGTGTGAGCATCTTTCTCGCCCGAGCCAGGAGCTGGGGAAATTGTGACAGTCTGGTGACACTTTGGGGAATGCCTTAGGATCTTAGGACCCAAAACTGAGAAATAGGTTGCAGACTGGGGACATGGATGAAGGATCCTACAAGGGAAACAGGCTGAAATTTCTCTTTAACAAGGTCTTAAAGTCACTCATTCTGCTTGGATTCAATTATTAGTCTTAAGGGAAAAAAAATTTCAGGGAGATAGGCAGGAAATCATATCTACTGGAAAGTAGAATATAGCTCTTCCTTTGGTGAAGGGAGCTAGGATGCCAGGTTTTTTATCTTTTCTTTACATGCATAATAGTGAACCTGATCTATATTTCATACTTTACTCAGCTGACGCTCATAGGGGAACTCATTATCTTTAGTGCAAAGTAAACTTTAGGCCTTTGATTATCAAAAATCCTTCAGATATGGACCCAATTTATGTGAGTCCGGAGTTCCGTTCAGCAGCCATGGATTACACATTTAAACAAACAACTTTAATACATATTTTTAAAAGTAAGTGCATTTTTTTCACACACACAGCTTTCTAAAATCTTGAATTACTGTGACCCACAAGTAGATGTGACTTGCTTTCCCACACTTCAACCCCAGATGTGATGACTTCCTCCACCCAAAATCAGCAACTCCCATGTAACTTATCGTCTAAGAGAACTGACACTGACAATGAGAGGCTGACTGACTTGTCCAAAGTCTCATAGCTAGTATTTTCTGGATGGATTCTATCCTCCATGCCGTTTCTTTCTTTATATTTACACTTTAGTGCTAATTGAATTCCATGTGTTATTCCTCAGGGCTTCATGGCTTTTCTGGGTTTATCTCTACCTGTAGAACAGAAGGCTTGGAAATTGTAACCTGATCTTTCTATAGAATAAGGGGAGCCTTGTACAGGAATATAGGGGGTGAGAGGGCAGTTTGGGAAGACTTATTTTCCTGTAGCCAAATATTTCACAGGACCCAATATTTAACATTTAAAGGGGTCTAAACTCATCAAGTCAAGGGATATTCTCCAGAATCAAGAAAAGTAATTTCCTAAGGGAATCATTGTAGGCAACAAGGCAAGCAAAAATCACCCACAAACATTGGAAAGAATTGAGATCACCCAGAATGAATGCCTTAGTGATGGACAAGGAGACATGACCAATGGATTAGACAGCACTCTCTCAGACCCAGAAGAGAAATCATTGAGCAGAGGAGAAAAGACAATTTATTAGAGAAAGTGCTATTCCCTACATGCAGCATGGGGCTGTCATTGTGTGATGGCATACCAAGTTAGAATTATATTTATCTGTTCCCTTAAATATTCTTGGATGTCTCTGGCTACTTCTGCACCATTCTTCTCCAAGGGAGTCTTTATTCCTGCCAGGAGGGGAATTTCTGCAAGAAGTTGGAAGATCACTCAGAGAGAGGAGATACCAGGCTAGAATTATATTTCCCTATTCCCTCAAATTTTAGTTTAGGAGATATGGTTTTCAGTTCTGGCTAACTTTTAATCACTGTTCTCTTAAAGGAGAAAAGGAACCCATGTATCTGGACTTTGATTTCCTTCTCAAGTTATACACAATGAGCACTTGTGGCAGGTAGCAAAGAAACTCATTTATGCAAGTCTGTAACAAATAGAAATCAAGGAAAGTCTATATAGAAGAATATATATGAGATAATACAAAGTGAAGGAGCTGTCCCATTTGAAGGGAGATAAACCTACTCAGCCAACTTTACTATAGGGAAGTTCTCTAAAGTAGGAAATTGGGAACATGATGGAGATGGCTTCCTCCCAGAGTCTTCTCCTTCCACAGCCTGAAAGTGGAGTTGACATTTTCTATCTTCTCAAAAGCTAGAAGCAAAAAGTGCCCAAAACCTAAGAGACCTAAAGAGACTCCTAGCTTGAGGAAAAGGGAACATCTCTTCTCTCCAACCCTTGTCAACACTTCAAGAAGGCAGGAAGTATTGATCTTCACCACCGAGGAAAAAGTTCTATATTCAGCGTCTTTGAGGCTCAGGAAGATGGGCTGAAATTTTAGTTGGGGTAAAATAGAGTCCTAAATATTATGGGGAATGTTAAGTCAATTAAATCTGCTAAACAACACAGCAAAAATATTGTAGTCTTTCTTAGGATTAAAAAAAAAAACAAAAACAACCATCTCTGAAACTAAAGGGGGGGGACTAGATTCTTAGAGGGATCCAAGACCTCTTGGGATTCTGAGATCCTTTCAGGAAGTCCATGAGATCAAAACTTCAAAAAATTCAAAATACTAAGATGCTTTCCATTCTAATATGGTAAATATAAAGAAATATAACATGTCTAAATAGAAACACTGGGGCAAGGGGAGAACATCCATAATTTTTAAGAATGGAAAGGGGTCCTAAGCCTAAAATGTTTGACAAATTCTGAACTAGATTACCTGATCAGAGGTTCTTCACTGGAGAACAGTTCTTCACCTTCCTAACCAAATCTTTTCTGTCTCTAATTTCAGTAATCCTATCCTCTTATTAAATAGGAATTTAATCTGGGACTTCCCAAAATGTCAATAAACGAAAGAGCAAACAACTTGAGGAAAATAAACATTTTAGAGTCAGGACTGGCATATCAAACTCCTGAGAAACAAGTTAAACAATCAGCTTCACTTTTCCTGATTGTTATTGGTTTTGAAATTACATTTCCTTGATTCAATTGTCATGAAACATTGCAAACACCCAAGATGAAATGCATGAACTGAGCTGGATTGATCCAAACTCGTTATTTTCGGGAACAAGCCCTCAATATATGTCAGTACTGTGATGTGGCAGCCAAAAAAAACCCTAATTTGATCTTTGCACTGAGAGAGGCATTGTATCTAGGGCTATGGAAAGGATAGGCCTCTGGTTTGATCTGATCATCCTACATTAGGAGTATTAGGGCCAGTTCTGGATTTTAGGGAGAGTGTTGATAATCTGGAGAGCATGAAGAAGAAAGTGATCACTGTGGTGAAATGTCTCAGGATCATGTGATATTAAGAGCAATTGAGAGCAGAACCATGAGAACAATTTATAAAAAAAAAAAAAAATCATGAAGACAAACACCTTTGAAAGACATGAGAACTCTTCTCAATGCAACGATCAACTATGATTCCATAAGGACAACAATGAAACATGCTACCCATCCCAACAGAGAGATGATGGATTCAGGATACAGAATGAGCCATATGGTTTTGGAAATAGTCAATGTGAAAATTTACTTTACTTGACTATATGAACTCCTTTTTTCAAAGTTTGGGTTATTTTCCCTTTTTTTTTAACAAGGGGAATGCAAGGAGAAAAAATAAAAATGTCTTTTTTAATTTAAGGAAAAGTAAAATAAAAATCAAAGTTTTGAAAAATCAGATAAAGAAAATGAGGATGTTCAGCCAAAAGAAAAGGGCCATGCTAAATAATTTCAAGGACTTGAAGGATTGTCGCTTAGAAAAAAGTATTTGATGTAAGTTTTTCTTGCTCCCAGAGGGCAGAATAGTACCAAAAGGTGAAAGCTGCTAAGAAATAAATTTAAACTTACCAAAAGAGAAACTTTCTTTTGGTTAGAAATGAGCAAAAACAGACTGACCAACCTCTCAAGTAGAGGGTTTCTTTTTAGTGGAGGCCTTCAAGGAAGTACTCTTTGATGAACATGCTATAGAGAGATTTTTTTGTTCCAAGTGTGTTATTTTTTTATTTTTTGACTCTGAGGGCACTTACTTTTGACATATTTTGATTATGTGCCTCAAATGTTGGCAGAAAGGAGAATTTTTTCCAGTTTATTTGTTCCATTTGATTATGACAAACAAACCCATCTTCACTGATGCAAAATCAATTCCAAGCAATGACAACAATAATAAAATAACATTTACATAGCACTTTAAGGTTTGTAAAGCATTTGCATATTTTATCTCATTGGATGCTCACAAGAACCCTGTGAGAAGGTGCTATTACTCCCACCATTGGAGGTAAGGAAATATTAATCTGAGAAAGCTTGTGATTTGCCGTAAGTGTCTGAGGGAGGAGTCAAACTGGCATCTTTCTTACTCCAAGACCAGTACTCTATCATTTAGACTGTCTAGCAATTGCATAGAGATAGATAGATAGATAGATAGATAGATAGATAGATAGATAGATAGATAGATGGATGGATGGATGGGTAGATGGATGGATGGATGGGTGGATGGATGGGTGGATGGATGGGTAGATGGATGGATGGATGGATGGATGGATGGATGGATGGGTGGATGGATGGATAGATGGATAGATAGATAAGACATAGGTACATAGAGGCAGGCAGATAGATGGATGATGGATGGATGGATGGATGGATGGATGGATGGGTAGATGGATGGATAGATAAATAAGACATAGGTACATAGAGGCAGGCAGATAGATGGATGGATGGATGGATGGGTGGATGGATGGGTGGATGGATGGGTAGATGGATGGATGGATGGATGGGTGGATGGATGGATAGATGGATAGATAGATAAGACATAGGTACATAGAGGCAGGCAGATAGATGGATGGATGGATGGATGGATGGGTGGATGGATGGGTAGATGGATGGATAGATAGATAAGACATAGGTACATAGAGGCAGGCAGATAGATGGATGGATGGATGGATGGGTGGATGGATGGGTAGATGGATGGATGGATGGATGGATGGATGGATGGATGGGTGGATGGATGGATAGATGGATAGATAGATAAGACATAGGTACATAGAGGCAGGCAGATAGATGGATGGATGGATGGATCGGTGGATGGATGGATGGATGGGTGGATGGGTGGATGGATGGATGGATGGATGGATGGATGGATGGATGGATGGGTGGATGGATGGATGGATGGGTGGATGGATGGGTAGATGGATGGATGGATGGATGGATGGGTGGATGGATGGATAGATGGATAGATAGATAAGACATAGGTACATAGAGGCAGGCAGATAGATGGATGGATGGATGGATAGATAGGGAGAGAGACAGACAGAGAGACAGAGAGAGAGAGACAGAGACAGAGAGATGGATAGAGAGATGTATCAGTAAAGCTGAGGGTAAAATAGATATTGATATAGATATATCTACCCTGCTGACAGTGCTTCAGATAATAGTATCCTTAATCTACCTCTCAGACTTGTGGAGGAGGAAGGAATTTATGACCAGAGGAGAACTAGAGATCATTATTGATCACAAAATAGAAGATTTTGATTACATCAAACTAAAAAGTTTCTGTACAAATAATACTAATGCAAACAAGATTAGAAGGGAAGTAACAAATTGGGAAAATATTTTTAAAAACAAAGGTTCTGACAAAGGTCTCATTTCCAAAATATATAGAGAACTGACCATAATTTATAAGAAACCGAACCATTCTCCAATTGATAAATGGTCAAAGGATATGAACAGACAATTCTCAGAGGAAGAAATTGAAACTATATCCACTCACATGAAAGAGTGTTCCAAATCACTACTGATCAGAGAAATGCAAATTAAGACCACTCTGAGATACCACTACACACCTGTCAGATTGGCTAATATGACAGGAACAAATAATGACAAATGTTGGAGGGGATGTGGGGAAATTGGGACACTAATACATTGCTGGTGGAGTTGTGAAAGAATCCAGTCATTCTGGAGAGCAATCTGGAATTATGCCCAAAAAGTTATCAAACTGTGCATACCCTTTGACCCAGCAGCGCTACTACTGGGATTATATCCCAAAGAAATACTAAAGAGCGGAAAGAGACATATATGTGCCAAAATGTTTGTGGCAGCTCTTTTTGTTGTAGCTAGAAACTGGAAGATGAATGGATGTCCATCAGTTGGAGAATGGTTGGGTAAATTGTGGTATATGAAGGTTATGGAATATTATTGCTCGGTAAGAAATGACCAGCAGGAGGAATACAGAGAGGCCTGGAGAGACTTAAATCAACTGATGCTGAGTGAAATGAGCAGAACCAGGAGATCACTGTACACTTCAACAACAATACTGTATGAGGATGTATTCTGATGGAAGTGGAAATCTTCAACATAAAGAAGATCCAACTCACTTCCAGTTGATCAATGATGGACAGAGGTAGCTACACCCAGAGAAGAAACACTGGGAGGGGAATGAAAATTGTTAGCACTACAATCTGTCTGCCCAGGTTGCATGTACCTTCGGATTCTAATGTTTATTGTGCAACAAGAAAATGATATTCGCACACATGTATTGTACCTAGACTATATTGTAACACATGTAAAATGTATGGGATTGCCTGTCGTCGGGGGGAGGGAATAGAGGGAGGGGGGTAATTTGGAAAAATGAATACAAGGGATAATATTATAAAATATATATATATATATATATATATATATATATATATATATATATATATATATATATATATATATATATATATATAAAGATAATAGTATCCTTTTGTACATAAAGGATACTATTCGTGATACTTGGGAGTTGTACATTCCCTGACTGATATTTTTGTATGTGATACTTCTTATGTAGACAATATATTGTATCCTATCTGCGGCTTTTCTTCATGGCTGATTTGATCATTCACAATTTTAGTTCGGTGGATAATATAGTGTTTCATAGGGAATAGCCATAGAAAATCACAGGAAGAAAATTATAAAATTATAACAGGTTAATGAGTGTGTGTGTGTGAGTGTGAGAGAGACAGAGACAGAGACAGAGAGACAGAAAAAGAGATAGAGAGAGACAGAGACAGAGAGAGATAGAGAGACAGAGACAGAGAGATAGAGACATAGAGACAGAGAGAGAGACAGGGAGAGACAGATGTGTCCTGGAAAACGTTAAGCACTACTGGCCCCTGGGCAGCAGTTGGCCAATTTAACCATGTCACCAGAGCCTCTGTGCACCCTTTTATAAGTGTGTGAGGGCATTCAGCGGCAGAATCCTGCTGGAGAGCGCTTGGGGCTGGGGTGGGGGTGGGGGGTGGACGTGTAGAGAATGAGGAAAGGAGAGCTCGGATGGAGTCCCCCAGACCGCTTCCACCTCCGGCGTTTCTCTCCCGCTGGGTTCCGAGTAACGCCCTTCTTTCTGCAGGCACTTTGAGGGCCCGCGCGCACCTGCGTGGATCCGGGGCCGGGAGGGCGGTCTCCCCGCCCAAACCCCGCGTGCGCCGCGCCGCGCCGGCCGTGCCCTCCAGCGCCTCGTTTAGCGCACAGCCGGCTGGACGCAATCTCGGGAGCTGTTAACCCTTGCGCAGGTCTCGCCCCTACCCGGGCGCTGGAGGAGCGGAGGGCTCCGGTCCTTGGAAAAGTGGGGGAGGGGGAGGGAGTTTGACACCCCGCGGACCCCGCCTTCCAAGGCGTGACGTGGGCAGAGGGCCCGCTCCCTGCGCTTCCCCCCTCTCCTTTCCCGCAGCCTCCCTCCAGATAACGTTTTAAGCCGTCCGAGGGTAAGAGATGGGGCGGGGGTGACTCCGGCCAAGCGCGCGGGGAGCCGTTTCGTGGTTCTTCAGTAGAGCCCCCCCCCCACTTTCCCTGCCAAAGCTGAGGGACTAGGACGGGTCAGGGCCTGCCTCTAAGCCTCCGTAGCTGCCGCTCCCAGGCGGGGGAGCGGAGTTCCACCCCACGCCCACGCCTCCCCCGCGGTGTCTCCCGCCAGGGTTCCTTCTGCGGTGTCAGTGTCCGCGTGCGCCGTGTCCAACCAATCTAGAGCGGCTCCGTCACACGCAGCCCAGCACCCACATTCTGGGGGACTTTTGTGCTTGATTTTTTTATCCCTTACCCTGATTTGATGTCTTCCCTGGGAAAACAATGTGAGGGACAAGCTGGAGGAGAGCAATGGATACTGAGTTAAAAACTCAGCTTGCCCTTAGTCCAGGGAGCTAAGGCCAGGGGACAGACTGATGAATCAGAGCCGATCTCAGACACGCGCTGGATGCATGTTCCTAGTCAAGTCATTTAACTTTTGCTTCAGTCGGCCTCGGCTTCCTCATCTCTAAAAGGAGCATCATCATCATATCTTCTTCCCAGGGTTTTCATGAGAACCAAACGTAATCTTATCTCACTCAATAATATTCGCAAACCCTAAAGTGCTACAGAACTGTTAGCTATTATTCTCAGAAGGTCAGCAAAGCAGTCTGGGTAGCAAACACAGAACGCCCACAACGAGGAAGAAATTAATTTTGAGCCAAATCCTGTCCTGGCCAGGAAGCATCTTCTACAAATCCAAATGTTTAGTCAGCGCAGAGCCTGGAGGGAGAAGCACGAAGGTGGGAGCCTCTGGCCAGGAGGTGGAGAACAAGGAAATCTACCTGGCTGCCTCACCTCGTCCCGTACTGCGTGCCGATCCCCCTTGGTGATTGCCAGCTGGGTTTTTAATGATTCCCTTGCCCGTATGTGTGTCTCAGGACAGCCATCTGGTTTCTGACCGCTTCCTTTGCTGTGAATTTTCGGGCATTCCAAGAAGCCTGGCCTCTACTTTTAACTTTTTAATTAATTTATCAGATAAATTTATAATATTTATTTAATAAAATCTCACCTTGGTTTTATCGGTTTTCCTCATATCTACTCTCCATAATAGAAGTCACTGATTTCAAATTGAAAAGAATATGAGAGAAGTCATCCTTTTATTGGATAGATAGAGGACTCCCACAACTACTAAGTATCTTGGGTGGGACTTAAACTTCAAGGCTGGAGCTCCCTCTCCAGAAAGTCATCACCTGACCCAACTTTGGAGTCTTAGAGAGGAGGAAACCAAAATCTGGGAAGATGAGGGACTTGTCCCAAGTTATACAACCCCTAAGTGGGAAAGTTGCAATTTGGAATTAAGGCTGCTGCCTCTTTCCTATGCTTTTCCATCCTATCTGCATCGGCCCCTGGTGCAATGGAAAGGATGCGGGACTGGAAGTTGGACATTCTGGTTCTGCCATGAACGGGTTCTTTGAGCTTAGTCTCTCTACCAGTGGTCCTCAAACTTTTTAAATAGGGGCCAGTTCATTGTCCCTCAGACTGTTGGAGGGCCGGACTATAGTAAAAACAAAAGCTCACACTCTGTCTTCACCCCTCAGCCTATTGCCCCATAAGGCTCAAAGGCCTCAGTTTGAGAACCTCTGCTAGACTATAGCATAGTATAAAGTAAGAGACTGGGACTAGCTCAGAGGTTCCTAATTTTTTTGTGTCATGGAACCCTTTGGTTCCATGGAGAAGCCTTATGGACCCTTTGTCAGGGTTGTCTTTTTAAACTATTAAAAAAAAACATAAGATTACCATGAATGTTCATTCACTCAGCAAATATTTGAGTTATCAACAATATGAATATACCTGGGCTGGGAAGAGACTTTTTATTTTTAACACACTGCTGACTTCAAGTATCTTAGAGAGACCATTTAATTTCATGGCATTTCTACATCTCAAATTGTTTTGTAAAACAGGGTTACCTAAATTAAATATAATTTAATAATTATATTAAAATAAAGGCTTCCCCTCCCCATTCTAGTAAATGGACCCATCTGGATCCATAGACCCTAGGTTAAGAACCTGTGGATGAAATTGATCCCCAGGGTCCCTTCCAACAGTAAAATGCTTTATCACAATCATGCTGCTGGACTGAAGAATTCTGTTTTCTTCTATCTATCCCCCCCTTCCCCCCCTTCCCCCCCCCCCCCCCCCCCCCCCCCCCCCCCCCCCGGTCTTGGGCCTTTCTCGAATGCTGTTCTCCCAGTCTTGAGTTCATCCCTCTCTGGGTTTTTTCTTTTCTCTTTTTGGTTTTAAAAAAAAAGTTTCTTTCATTATTTTATTTTATTTGTGGAAGAAACCCTCTTTTCTCTTTATATCTGCCTCCCAGCTAGTCCCAGTCCCCTTTGCCCCTTTTCAGGAGAGCATTAGCATGTTAAAGGCAATCCCCACGTGGCTCAGCTTGGAGGCCCTCTACTTGGATTCACAACTAGTTTGAGGGTATGGGAAGGGGGAGAGGGATTTTTACCACACAAGGCTATGAGCACCAGTAGCTTCATGTGCTAAGAATTAGGACACTTACTGTAAAGTTCAGTAGGAGCCAATTGTTGTTTTTAATTAGATTTAAAGAAAGACAATATTCTGAAGAATTGTATTAAGATTCTCATCATTTGATTAAGCAGACCCTCTTGAACTAAAACTCCTACCAGACATACTCTCTCCATCCTTAACCACCTCTCACACAAATGAAAAAGATGAGACAAAAAGTCAGAGACAGTGGTATCTATTTTCATTCTCCAAGGAGGACGGGCAATTCAACAGGGAGGCTGAATTTATTTCAGTATTTGCTCACAAAATAATCCCATTCTCCATATTCCTTGCTATCTCTTCCATGGGATTCTATTCCTTAATGTTACAAAGAAATCAATTATCTATCAATCTATTCATTCAGTATATATTTGAGTATTAACAATATGAATACACCTGGGCTAAGAAGAGACCTTTTGTTTTTAACACACTGCTGACTTCAAGTATCTTAGAGAGACCATTTAATTTCATGGGACTTCTAGATCTCAAATTGTTTGTAAAGCAGGAATCAACAAAACCATTTCATACTGGTTAAAAAAGAAAGAAAGAAAAGTAGATCAGTGGAATAGATTAGATTAAAAAAAAAAGAATCAGAAACTCAATAACCTAGTATGTGATAAATCTGAAAATATAAATTACTTCAGAAAAATCTCCTCATTTGATAAAAAACAAAAACAAAAACAAAAAAACTGCTGGAAAAATAGAAAACAGTCTGGAAAATATTAGGCTTAGACCAACATCTTACACCACATGCAATAAATTCAGAATGTATACGTGATCTG